>NW_008340850.1:1371477-1399485 GCF_000622305.1 Nannospalax galili
TGCTTAAAAATATAATAATTTTAAGTAATAGTTACTTCTACTGCAAAAAATCTGTTAACTATTTTATCACTATTGTCTCTTTATAGCCAATAAGCAGATACATCAATGTCCGTATGTTTACCAAGTTTATATTGTACTAATATGTTTAAAATGATTGTCTCTCTATAGGTATGGGTACTAAATGTTGATTATTTGATGGACTCTCATAACAAAAAATGGGTTTATTTATAAATATAATAAATAAAATGATAAAAAGTTCTTTAAAAAGGGTTGAAATGTTAAAGTTAGTGAGGTTAAAATGGCTGGATATTTCCAAAATAAAAAAAATAATAAAAATGTTTAAGCAAGTTTTATTAAAGGTCTGAGTAAGTTTATAGAAGTACAAGATGATGGATGTTGTTATAATAATCACTGTTACAGCTAAAACATTTTTTTGAGTCTACTTCACTAACTTGTTTTACACACCTAAACGCACTCTAAAGTTAAATAGATAAAAACAAATGTTACCTATAACTACTAGAAAATATGTTTTAATGTTTATCTATATTATATAAATATCGCTTTTTATGTTTTCCCTTATCTATAACAAAATAATTTAATTTAAAAACTAGATTTTTGCCTCCTAAAACCAGATGGTATAATAAAAAAAAAGTTTTGTTTGGTGAGCCTGGTTTAAACCTAAAACAGTTTGTTCCCTATTTGACATACCACTACCTTTCCTTACAACCCCACAGGACAAATAATTAAAAACAAAACAAAACAAAGCACAAACGTCTCAAAGATCAAATAAATAAAAGGAAAATTGGGGAATCACCTATACTTGGGAGAACAGTACAGAATCCTCATTTCCTATTATACACGTCTCTACTAACTTTAATTTTTTTTACACTAAATGATCATGAAATTTCTCCAATGTCCAAGCACTGCCAAGGACTATCTCACAGCCCTTGTCACAGGTGATTTGGAGGGACCATAAACCAGATCTCTGGAGTAAAACTCCAGCTCCTTTACTAACAATGGGGTGAGGGTACGCTTGTGTCTTTACAGAAAAGGAATCCCTCCCACCCCCCATGGGCACTGCTCAGATGCATCAGACTGCTCAACCGAGCCTCTCACAGCAAAGATGGCTATGCTGACCCTGGAAAAGCAGATAAAGAGTCTCCAAAAGATGACGTAGCCTTCTGTGACCTGGGAAATGACTAAGAACCTGATGAACGATGCCCAGGAGTTGGAACAATGCCAGGGCCAAGATATCTCTAAACCTGAAGTTCTTCTTGCCTGTTTTCTAACTATACTGACTATGAATAGCGTAAAAGCTAAAATGTGTGTCATCAATACTAATGTTAATGGTGAACCTATTTTAGGATCAAGATTAGTACTCGAGTGTATTACACAAAACTGTGCATGGCCACCTGGACCCATCATATGGGAAAAGGATGGACAAAGGATGGCCAAATGGATGGAGGATTTTTAGGTGGAAAAAAATGCTACTGACCAGAGCCTAAAAAACCAGCATAATTTCAGTATTTTTAAAGAGGCACTAACCTTAGAAGATACTGGAAGTTATAGCTGTGTAAAAACCAAAAGACACCTTTTAAAGATATTAAAGTAGTCAGATCAACCACATCTTTGCAATGAACCAGCCTGTTCATATCTAGTGATTTGAATTGGAATCTATGGGTTCGTCTTGCACAAAAGGGTTATAATAAACAGAGCTTCTGTGTATGATGATACCCTTCTGTACCATGATTGTTAAAGAAAAATCTAATAGGAATGGGGGTACATATGGATCTTTATAAACAGATAACTAGGGACAATATAGAAAGTCAAAAAAAACGTGTTGATAAAATAGTCAAAGACTTACCTGTATCTCACGTTATTGTTAATCACTGTTTGTGTTTTGATTGTAAGTTTATTCCCTTGAAGTGCAATACAACCTCTAATCGTACCCTAAAGCAAGGGAAACATTGCCTGTAGGATGGACTTTCTTTTGCAATAATGAAACGTATGTAGCACTGCCTTATGGATATCAAGGATTATGTGCTATAGGATGTATAATGCCTTTGCTAATAATCCCCCCTGTAAAAGAATGCATAGATCTTTACCTGAAGACTGTGATGATTCTCTCAAGCTACTTGACCCAAAAGCTGTAGCTGTTAGTTCTGTCTTTTTACTCTGCATACCTGGTTTGGTAACGGGATTGCAAAATGAGATCTCTAAACTTGCTTGTATAACTACTAAAACAGCAAATATAACTGCAAAAATACTAGGAGAAATTAATCAGGAAATGGGAGAACTAAGAACTGCTGTGCTACAAAATAGAGCTACTATAGACTATCTACTGTTAAAAAATCACATGGGATGTGAACAATTTCCAGAAATGTGTTATTTTAATTTGACTGATTTTTCACATACTATCGACCAACAGATTAATGATTTACAAAAGGAAATTGATAAGATGTCTCAATTTTCTATACCTTGGCCAAAATGGCTCCAATGGCTTTTACGCCACTCTTGGGCCCAATATTGATTGGCATACTTCTTATGGGAGCTCCAATAGCTATGCACTGTATTTTAATTTTGATTAATAATACTGTGGCCTCTATGACCACTTCCTTCTTACTTTTAAAAAACAAAAAGGCGGGAGATGTAGGAAACCCAGATGCCAGTCCCTAAAACTTATAGGTCCAGGCTGCATTCTCTGCTAAAGAGAGGGACACTGAAAACAGTGGCTCTGATAATCCCTGTCTTGCAGAACACTGTTAGACTGGCAGGACGAAGTGGCCCAGTCATAAAAGTGGAGGCTCCCTGCTCTGTGGGAAAGCGTCTTAGCCAACAACCCTTAGCTTATCTCCTTGTCCTGAACAAATAACTCAGCTATCCCTGACTAAGAGATTAGGCCAGGTTAAAGGTTTACTCCTGAGCTAAAAGCTAAAAGTTCACCATGCTTTTAGCTCTAAGAAAGAAAACATTGTGGCCAATAAATTACTGGATGGGCATTGATAACCTTGAGTAAAAGTTTAAGAATCCTTCTGGTGCCAACTAACAGAGTAAATGTCCTGTTTCTTTGTACCCTAAATCTTTGTATGTGATTGCCACATCCCACGTGACTGCTAGTTTCTTGGGATGTATAAAAACCATCTGAATTTTAAAATGAATCGTCCTGTTGGGAAGACACAGGTCCCAGAGTTTATGACTCTGTCGCCAATCAGACCCTCTGCCCTGAAGCCAGTAGGTCCCCCGCTAAGCAAAGCAAACCTGAATCCTGACACTACATATCATGAAAATGATAAGAGTGAGCATTGATATTTTGTCCAAATACTACAGGAATATCATTTTATTCAAGTTTGGCATTAAAATATTTCTTGAATATTGACCTTACCTAATATCAAAATATGATGCTGTAAAACTATGATGTAACAATCAGTATGGATGAATTCTTGGAAAGAGAATTTAAAACAAGTATTTTAAACAAATTTAATAGGCTTTAATACAGACAAAATATTTAGTAATTTGAGTAAATTAATGCAGAGAATGAACCAATTATTAAAAAGAGAAATGATTTAACTTAAAAGTACGCTGGTTGAAATAAAAAATGTGATACTATAACAGGTTCTTAGAAATGGGCTTTTGTCCAAAAATATTGATTCTTAACTAGGCCCCATTAAGTAGCTGTAATAGCAAAATAATCCTATTATCTATACCTTCATTTTAGTAACATACGCCTTTACTTTGATTGTTACTCCTGCTTAACTCTTCACACAAACTTGATATTCACTCTAGAATGTCTATCTAAACCTGATGATACCTAATCTTTCAAAGCTAAAGCAACAAAGATAAGAGTAAATGAAGCATTTTATTAACAGCTTTTACAATATATGTTACAGACCCCCAGAAAGGCACCTGGAAGGCTCTACTCATTGTATTAAACTTGCAATTACATTTAAAATTCCAGAGTCAGCAAATTCAGACAGATCCTCCAGTGATGAGATCACTCACAATCAATTCATACAATGCAAATTGTCCTGTCTCATGTTTTCATGATTTCTAAAAAAATAAAATAAAAATCTTGTAAAACCAAATTCAGGAAATGATCAACCAGGTCACAGTCTGACTAAGTTGACCTCATCAAAATACAGAATCCTGGTGTTAGCAAAGACTACAGTATTTGTGGATGAAATGAGAGAAATGATGATCAGAATTCCAATTATATAATAACATAAAGTTCAAGAGAGTCATTGTACAAGGTGGTAAGCATCCTAAAAAATTATGTCGATAGGAAGTGTCTTCCCACAAAAATAATTACTATATGAGATAATGATATTTAATCATTTCATAATATGTAGTGCTCTTAACATAATGTTTACATAAACACATAATTTTTATCTATGTCAAAGTTACATTAATATGAAAAATAAAAATGATGAAAAGGACTTCTATTTTTCCATAATGCTGTGGACAATAAATAAACTATTCATTCTTCAAATTTCCCACAAAAATAATTACTATATGAGATAATGATATTTAATCATTTCATAATATGTAGTGCTCTTAACATAATGTTTACATAAACACATAATTTTTATCTATGTCAAAGTTACATTAATATGAAAAATAAAAATGATGAAAAGGACTTCTATTTTTCCATAATGCTGTGGACAATAAATAAACTATTCATTCTTCAAATTTAAGGAAAATGTCAAAAAGAAAGAATCCCTGGAATTCACCCGTCATATAAATTAATATTTCCTAGGGACAGAAGAGATGGTTTAGTGATTTAAAGCACTGATCACTCTTTCAAGGACCCTAGTTTGATTTCAGTCACCTACATGGTGGCTAACAACCATCTGTAACTCCAGTTCCAGGGTAATCTGACACTCTCTTCTGTCTTCCATGGGCTTTATATGACATAGGTGAATTTAAACACATTCAGTTAATACACTCATACACATAAAAATAATAATTAAGTATCTTTTATAAAAAGAAAAAAATAGTATTTCCTTAGAGGACTCCACATAACTTTTGAAATAAAATAAAGTTCCCATTGGAAAAAATAAGTTGCTTGTTGATACGTTCATGTATGCAAAATTTACTGAAATTTTTCCTACTGCTATCTTCTTGTCTCAAGAGAACGAAACAGGTTGGAACCTAAAAAGGAAATAGAATAATTTGTTTAATGAGTAGCTCTGACAATTGAATGATTTAATGATAGAAATTTTAAACATGTCCTTGCTGTTCCTTCCTGTAGTTATATGATTCCCATAATAACCCAAGTGGCCTCCTAGGAACAGTTTGTAGAAAAGAGAAAGCTTCAGCAGCAGCTGTCTGAGAGAGTCTATGTCCTGAGCAAGGCAGGTGGATTTAAAGGTAAAAATACTATAGCACTAGTAGAAGAAAATGAGTGTTGGGCTTTACCTCTAGAAAAATAACAACATGGCAGAGACCCTTGGTCTCTGGAGGTGCATTGTCTGCACTTTGAAGTAACTTTAATTTTCACAGATTCCTTTCTATCTGGGTTCTCACTCTTTTTCTTTCTCTCACTCTTTAGATGCTGGAACCTCACATCAAGAAAAGTAATTTTCTGTAGAGTAACTTTTCTTCAGTTTTCCTATCAATTGTATTTTTATTCTAGATTTTCTGCATCCAAGTATTTATTCATTTTGCTCACCAAAAATCTATTATGCCCCAGGTCTTATCTATTTTGTTGCATTTTACTTTTTATTACATCACTAAGTATTACATTGTATTACTTGAATTATCATCCTAAGTACTTTCATGTTGTAATTATTGCTTCACCTTAATGTTATAAGCAGCATTTACTAATTATATAATTATATATGAAGCTCACCACTCAGTGAAAATACTGTTTTCATATGAACAATCAAACCCCTTTATTTAAAAAACATACAATTGTTTTAAGTATTCATAAAATATGATTGAAGTTGAAGGACACTGAATTAACATGCTAATGAATTTGTCCCATATATGTCAGTGTTTTAGTGTCCTGTGGCCTGTGTTTTGAAAGATTGTCATTACTTATTGCATTAGGACATTTTTCTTGCTTTTTTGTTCACTGATATACTTAACCTTAACAACTAACAACACAAATGGCTGATAATTTTTTTCAATTACAATTTTTTATTGTAAATGTGTCTATGACATACTGCTGTGATGAATTGTGGCAACCAACCTACTTATGATAACCGGGCTTCAATTTCTATTCTCGGTATTAACTTTTCATCAAGTTACTCTTTTAAATTTAGAATGAATTTAAATTCTTTAAATATGCTATTAAACTTCATATTTAAATTTAGGGATATGATAGCATTGAATTCTACTTCTTGCATATAAGTGGGTACAGACTTTATTATCTAAAATGTATATTAATTTGGCACTTACAACATTGCAGTACCCATCTAAATCTTAGAACAGCAAATGATGAGTTTTTAAAAATGTTATAACCTTGGATTGGCAGATGAACTTGAATTTACCTAAGTGAGAAGGGTATTAGAAAGACTAAAGAAATGTCGTTATTTTACCAGCACATAATGTGTTCTTCCTGACAGCCACATCTGCTTTCTATAAGTCACCTTTCAAAACCTCTCCTAAATCAGTTCCTTCTCTGATAGAGCAAACCTCCACTCTGCTGCAAATTTTCTTCCTTCCATGATTAACAGTAATTCACCAGTATTCTCTCAGATAGAATATCCGCATTTCAGAGAAGACTTTCTAACCTACTTTCCCACAATAAATATTCAATATATCTTTCTGACTTAAATAGTTTTATTACTTATAGATATTCAAAATTCTGACATTTATCTTGAAAAATAACTTTTACTTTCAATAATAGCATTTATTTTTTCCTTTTCTCCTTTTTTACTGAATTTTTGAATATTTCAGATAATATATTTGATTATATTTAGACACCCTGCCCTTAACACTCTTCACTCAATTTGATGTTCTCCCTTATATGCTTTAAAGCACATTGAGTTTAGTGTCCCAAAAGGTCACTCAGTGTGGGTCCATCCATTGGAGCCTAGTTAACTTATCCAACATCATACGCTTAAACAAAACTGACTGTCCCTCTCCTAGGGGCTATCAGTTGACAATAGTCCCTCAACTAGGGTTGGGATTTCTTACCCACTTCACAGGTTCCATGCTGGAATGTTGTTAGGCTTGAGCTTATGTGGCATTTGTGCATACTGTCACCATTGCTGTGAGTGCATTTGAGTAAATTCCCAGATGTTGTAAAACTGCTTCTTTGTGGTTATCCACCGCCCCTGGCTCTTACAGTTTTTACATACCATCTGCAATGATCTATGAGACTTACCTGGCAGAGATTGGATATAGGTGTCTTACTGAGGGATAAGTACTCTGCAGTCTCATTCTCTGTATGTTGGCCAGTTGTAGGTCTCTGTGTTAATCACCATGTGCTGTGTGAGGAAGCTTCTCTGGTGAGAGTTGAGAGGTGGATTAATATGGGTATAACAATAAGCCATTAGGAGTCCATTTCATACAGTGTCTATTTAGCAGACTGATAGTATTAGGTTCTCCTACCTATCCAATGTTCCTAGGCCTGACAATATTTCAATATTGATTTATAAAGCTTTAAATGTTTTAATAAAGCACATATTTTAGTCATTAACTCTGATGATTTTAATAAAATGCTGCCTTTCAGGAGCATGACTACATGAGGACACGCTCTCATATGTGCACATCATTTCATTTTTATTTTCATTTCATTTCAATGGCAGGTCATTTTGTCTTCCTGATGTGCAGCCTACATTCTTTTTACGTATCTTGCAAAAGCAAATAGCATTCTATGACTAAAGGAAGCATAAGTTCACAAATTTTAAAAAAAGCTGTCAGTCAAAAACAGAATTCTAGTTGTAATGGATAACCAAGCTTAAAGAGACACTACTAAATGATGGTGGTGAAAGACAGCATTAGTGTTAGGTCAAAATAAAAGTTCACATTTATGAAAGACCAATTGTATGCCACAGTAACCACAGTAGAATACTTAATTGTACTTTTTAAATTTCTCTTTTCAATCTTATTATGTAGTAAATATTTATTGTTCCTAGTGTAGAGGGAAAAATATTTGTAGCTAAGAGAGTTTAAGTAACTATCTCAGAATCACACAAACAGTAAGTTGGTAGACCAAAATTTTCCCTAGAAGTTTGAGTTGTGAATTCAGTATCTAAACCAAATTCTATTCTGACATTTGAATGAGTTGTATATCCAAAACATCTATCAAAAATATAATGATAATAATAATAATAATAATAATAATAATAAACATGCCGGGCATGGTGGCACATGCCTTTAAACCCAGCAATTGGGAGGTAGAAGCAGGAGGATTTCTGTGAGTTCAAGGCCAGCCTGGTCTACACAGAGAGTTCCATGCCAGCTGGGGCTAGAGGGAGACCCTGTCTCTAAAAGACCAATAATAATAATAATAATAATAATAGACATTAGTAGATGTTAATAATAGGAGACATCATCTTCTGATATGTCGAATGTGCAAAAGCGTTTTAAGTCCATAGCAAACTAATGGTACTAAAAGTTATAAGGTAAATACATTTTGATAGTTATCTATTATATCACCAAGAAGTGCCAATATAAGAAATGAAGGACTAGCTTGTAAATCCATATTTTAGAACTGTTATGGAGATTTAGAAATAAAGAAGTATAAAATTGTCAAGGAATACATGAAATATATTGTGAACATTTTGAAATGGGCATAACAGCATCAGTCTATGTTTACAAATTTAGAGAGAATGTAAATAAGTGAGTAGAGGTAAAATGACAAAGGATTCTGCTAAATTTAATAAAAGTTTGAAAACCTGTAAACATTTAAAAGTGAAATGAGATAGCTCTTGGCTCAGTAAATCATGGTCATAGAAAGGAATCATGGAGGATGAAGAACATCTATTCAAAGTGAAAGTGTGAAGTGATGACTACTTAAGGTTTACATTGTTTTCTGAACTTTAGCTTACTTGTCAAGGAGAAAAGTCTCTGGCATGGAAGGAGAAAACCACACAGAAGTATCACAGTTCCTCCTGCTGGGTCTTTCAGACAACCCTCAGTTACAGCCCCTCCTCTTCTGGATGTTTTTGTCCATGTATCTGGTCACAGTGCTTGGGAACCTGCTCATCATCCTGGCAACCAGCTCTGACTCCCATCTCCACACCCCCATGTACTTCTTTCTTTCCAACCTGTCCTTTGTGGACATCTGTTTTACATCTACCACCATCCCAAAAATGCTTGTGAACATTCAGGCACAGAACAAACGTATCTCCTACATCCAATGCCTCACTCAGGTATATTTTTTTATAATTTTTGCTGGAATGGACAATTTCCTACTGACTGTGATGGCTTTTGATCGCTTTGTGGCCATTTGTCACCCCTTGAATTACACAGTCATCATGAGCCCATACTTCTGTGGCCTCCTGGTTCTGATGTCCTGGATCATCATGATCTTGGTCTCCCTTCTGCATATTCTAGTGATGAAGCGATTGACTTTCTCCATACAGACTGAAATTCCCCATTTCTTCTGTGAATTAGCTCAGGTTTTAAAGGTGGCCAGCTCTGATACTCTCATCAATAATATCTTGTCATATGTGGCTACTGCCCTGTTGTGTGTGCTCCCTGTCTCTGGCATCGTCTTCTCTTACTCTCAGATTGTCTCCACCCTATTAAGAATGTCTTCCATAGAAAGCAAGTACAAAGCATTTTCTACTTGTGCGTCTCATCTCTGTGTGGTCTGCTTATTCTATGGAACAGCACTTAGTGTTTACCTCAGCTCTGCTTTAACCCATTCTTCCCAGGGAAACACCATTGCCTCAGTGATGTATACTGTGGTCACGCCCATGCTGAACCCTTTCATCTATAGCCTGAGGAACAAGGATGTAAAGAGAGCTCTGGGAAGTCTCAGCAGAGCAGTCTCTTGTCCTTGATGGGTCAATGACCAAAGAACAAAGTGGGCATTGCAGCTTCTGAAACAAATGTTTCAGAATCAATGTGCTATTTATGATCTACTCCAAACTGAATGCTACTTCATTTCCTGTTCCCAAAATACTGTTTTACTTTTTATATGTTTGTATTTATTCCTCTCTAGACACTGCCATGAGTACCCTTGCAAAATCTTTCTTCAGAGGTAGTCCTCAATATTTTCAGTTTTGTACAGTTTTTTAGACCTCTCTTTTGGTTTAAAATTTAGGGCCATCAAGATGACCCAACAAATTAAGGCCATTTGTCACCAAGCCTGACAACCTGAGTTCAATCCTCCAAACATCAATAGTGAAAGAAGAGAACTGACTCCTCAAAATTTTCCTTTGAGTTTGAAACACATCACATATTCTGGAGACACATAAGGCATTATAATTATAAAGCTTTCTTAATGTTTAATCTTATTCAAATTGATTGATGTCTTCTATGAATTCTTTGAAAGTATTTATGATTGTACTTTTAAATTTTTTGCCTCAATTGTAATCTTTGGAGGGACATTTTATCTTCTCTGTTTCGTTGATTGTTTGCTTGATTGTTTTGATTGCCTGAACTTTTACATCAGGCCTGTACATCTTTCTTCAGTTGTGGCTTTTGCAATGAGTTTCAGGTCTATCAGTGTTGGGTGGTCATTTGAGTCTCTATTCGATATTACCCCAGTTTAACTGGTTTTTATCAGCTAGGTGATGCTTCAAGTTCAGTCTCAAGGTCAGTCAGTTATGACTCTTGGGCAGGGTAGCTGAGATTGGCCCATATTAGCTGGAGAATGTGCGACTCTTGATCTCATGAAAGGATGCTCTGCATGAGTTAGCAGAGAGAAACATGGATGCCAGTGTTGATGGGGTATACGTTCTTACTCTAAAAGAAGATTGATGCTCAAAGTAGGTACTAAGGTGCTAAGATTTGGAGTTAGAGGTGGTGGCCTGTCACCAAAGAAGAGAGAGATTTATCAAGTGGGTCTTGAGGCAGCAGAGGTGTGGAAGGATGATTTGGGTGTGAACTGTGACACAGAGTTCTCCTCACAGGTCCTATGATGGTAAACTTGCAGACCTGGGGTAAAATAGAAGTCTAGCCTCTGACTTGGAAAGTATACTATATGCAAATCCTGAGATAATAGTGGTGAGGGTGCAAGAAGATGGGTGATGTGATCTCCAAATTGAATAACAAGATATGTTCAGTTGCTGAGATAAGGAAGGTTAGAGTGCTAGAGGGCAGGTTATATGGCCTTGACTAGGGAAGCAAACAGTGCTTGTTACATGAGACTTTGGAAATGAGCTACACTGATGTCTGTAGATGTGGAGTTCCACAGGGAGGCAGTGTGGCCTCTAACATGGGAAGTGAACTCCTGGCCTGGTCCTCAGTCTGATAAGTGAACTCCACATAGGTCCTGAGGTGCTGGGTGAATGGATGTCGTAGAACATGAATGTCAATAATACTTCCTTACACATATAATTTTCTTCATTCTTGATAAGTTCATACATGTATACAATGGGCTGTAATCACATCCATCTAGTTATTGAATGTTGAATTGCTTTCCTGATTGCTTTTTCAGGGGTTTCAATTTTATTCTGTAGATAAAAGACTGAAATGTGAAAATCTTATATCTAATTTTCCCAGGGTTATTAGTTAAAATATATTTGTGTTTCACATATAAAATATCTAGTTATACACCAGGACAATTAAACTTCTTTCCAAATCTGGTGGATATTTTATTCTTTGACAATTTCATATACATATATTCATAAATTCAGTCTTTTTACCCCCCATTGCAGTCTCTAATCCCCTTCTCTCCTCAGATGAAACCCTTCTTATTAACTAGTTCTATTGTTCCTTGATATCATTGTACAAGCATTTAATTTGGTTAATTTTGATGGCTTACATGACTGGGACATTATTTACTGGCACATGGGCAACTTCTAAGTTCCTTCACCCCAGAAGAAAATGACACCCACTTCCATAAGTCTGCATTAACTGTCCATAGATCTGCAGTGATGAGTGGGGCCTCAGGAGCTCCTCTGCCATGCATGGATGATATGGTGAGGGGTAAACCTTGGGCAAATCTTGCACAAGTTAACCACGGGATGTAGAGCTGATGAATAAAACGTCTGTGTAATATTCATAGGCATTGCTTCAAAACCCTCCTTCCCAAACTCTGGTTCTTACATTCTGGCTACCCTCTCTTTCATAGTGTTCCCCAAGCTTTGGCATAAATGATACAGAAACTTGTTTAGGGATAAGCACTCAGAAGTCACTTATTCTTGGGACCTTTAAGTTTTGAGCTTCATCATTAACCACTTCCCACTAAAAGGAGCTTCTCTTCTGCAGGCTAAGAGCTGAACTAATCTATGGGGATAAGCCTAAGTATTAGAAGGCAGTTTGACACCATGTGCTCTTAGCAATGTAACAGTGTTAAGTTCCTCTTAGGGCCTATGACTTTCCAAGCTGTGAACTCAGCCAGCTTCATAGTACAACTCCCAAATTATCTCCTGTGGAACAGGTCTCATATTCAATCAGAAAGTAATTTGTTACCCTCACAATAGTCATTCCAGTGTTGCACTGGTAGGTTTATTTTACCAGGCATGTCATTAATATAACTCATGTAATTAATGTCCACAGATGGGTATGATCACTGATGACTTTTCTTCTGCAGAAGTATATTAGCACCTTCTTGCACTGTGAATTTTAGTCATCAGGAATGAAACCTCCAGCTCAGTTGGAACTTGATTTCTGTAACCCTTGAAATAAAAATAAGTGATATTTTCAGCAACAGGCTCTTATTGTCTAGTCCTGCTAGACAACCAACAGAAATGGCAATACCCTATATGGTTTCATGAACCTTGACATCTTCCTAACAAGTAACTCCATAATAAGTTTCCTAGGCCTGGCGTTGGGATTTTCATTTTATAAACTATGGGATAAATGAGATGCCTATATCACACCCTTTCCAAGGGTCAAGGAACAATGATGGAAGAATAAGAAGAATTATTAAGAGAGCCGTAAAACTGTTGAGAATTGGTCCATTGCAACCATGAACACACCACAGGTATAGTTGCCTGTACAAGATCAAGTCAGTCAACATCACAGTATGGATGAGGGAGGGGCTGGTGAAGTTATACCTCTCACTGAAAAGCTATTGGCAAGCGTTGGTGGCTATTTATGAAAAAAGAGTTAGTTTTCTTCATGGATATGGACTCTTGTATTTTCCCATGCTCCTACTGATGGCCCCATACAGATATACATACAAGCAGCACTAATTAGACTGTAAGCTATGTATGAAAATAAGAAGAAAATGCCATGGCACTGTGTTGCACATCTTTAGTCCCAGCACTTGAGTGGCAGAGACAGGTGGATATCTGTCAGATTGAGGCCAGCCTGGTCTAGTGACTTCTAGGCCACCTGGGGCTACAGGTATATCCTGTCTCAAAAAGACCCTAAAATAATAAACAAAAATAAGAAGACATGAAGTTTGGAGGAGAAGTGTGGGAAAGAAGAGAGGTGGGTATGATCAAAATGCACTATATGTATGTATTAAATACTCAAAGAAAAAACAATAAATAAATAACCAATGATTCTACAAGAAGTATTATCCATATAAGAGGGTGCCTCTATTTAAACAGTTTTTTTTGAGACAGGATCTCCCTGCAATCCCGGCTGTCCTGGAACTATGTGGACCAAGCTGGCCTTGAACTCACAGAGGTCTGCCTGGCCTGCCTCCCAAGTGTTGGGATTAAAGGTGAATAAATAATTTATTGAGAATTTCATGCATACATATAAGATGTTTTTATCAAATCCATGACCACTACCTCCCCTCCAACTCCTCCCATATGTCCCCATCGTTTTTTTTCTGTTCACTTCACATACTCTTTCACCTTCTTTGCTTTTTTATTTTTGTGGGGCTTTTGGCTATGCTAACATTCCACCCTCTGAAGAGATAACCCTAAATTTTTTTAGGGATTAGATACAAGCTCCCAAATACTTTCCAAATTTTTGGCCTTTGGAATGGAGTACATTGCTAAGAAGCCCAAGGACATTGTGAGTTTTAGCCAATAAACCAGTTACTTTTCATTGGGGTCTTTTTACCATAACTGCCTAGCCAATTCCTACCTTCTATTCTTATCACACCATCCTCTGAAGAGGTTACCAAAATTGTCACTAGGGAATCAGGATGCAAACAGCTCTGACTTCTTCCATGCTGAACAGGGAAGCAGGGTGAGGCAATTGGAGTACCCCTTCAGATGGTCTATCTAAAAGACTCCCAAATATCATAACTCTTATCTCTAGGGGGGAAAAGAAAGTCCTTGAATCCTGAATAGGAGATGTGAAGGAGAAGTAAAGGCAAGAGTAATTAGCATTACAAGTTCTAGACAGGGAACTAGAAAAAAGTCAGAACGGGGCAATTTTCAAATGTTCATATGAAAGTTCATTAGAATTTCTTGACAAGGGCTTCCAAAGGATCCCTCATTGGGTTCCTCCTCATTTCTCTTTTGGGTTCCAAGGCTGGACTCTATAATGATGGATTCATGATTTGTTTTCAGGTATTTTGATATCTGTTGGAGTGGTTAGAATCAGTGTCTGTTGCCTCTCAAAGGCTTCTAGATAGGGGGAGAAAACAAATTTATCCATCATTATAGAACAATATCTGATTGTCGCTCTTAGCTCCAGGTGGGCACCACAGTATTGGAGATCAAGATTTGAAGTCTTACATCTGAGCAGCACTTTCCAGTTAGGAGTAAAATGATCTGTGAGAAACAATTGTCTAAATAACTTTTTATATAGATTTAGGCCTAATATCTGGGAACAGTAATCCATTGAACTCTAAAAGGAATGTACTGATGACTTTATTCTTTGTTTATACTTTCCTCTTGGTTGTTTAAAACAATACAGTTGGCTCAAGTAAATCATTTTATTTTCACATTTAAGGTCATATGAGGATCTGTTCCTCAGGGCTTGGGAGGAGCTCCTTGCTCCTTTCTTTTACCAGCTCCATCTATGTGAATATAAGTCAAAGGTCCTGACTGACTATGTCTGGCTACACTTGGAAGCAAGAATGAGATGTTTCCTCTGAATCGACACTCCTCTTTGTAGTCTGGACACTGGTTCAAGTCCATCTCTTGTCATCTCCATGTCCTCCCTGAACAAGAGGACAGGTGAGTCACCACAGTTACAGGACATTTTGAGAGATGTTCCATAGTCCCCTGGGACGTAGTTGACCTTGGAGGACAAGGAGAAAATCCTTTAAGCACCTCTGGCCACATTAGTATAGGCCTCAAACTATGGCTATTAAACTTCCAATAAGGTTATTTCTACCGGTCTGGTACTTTAATTATTATGTGCATGTAGATAAGGCTTGGGTAATAAAACAAATATTCTCAGATAAAACTTGACTAGATATATATTTTCTCCCTTAAACTAATTGATTAAACTATGACCATAGAAATTTTAAGATTATGTGTATATTATTTTTGTCTCATCCTTTATATATCAAAACAAACCAACACAGACTTTCATCAATGCTTAGGCTTTCTCATTTTCTGTATTTTGGAAAATATCTCCATTCCCATATCCTTTTAACATCTCTTACAATCTCTCTTTTTTTTTTTGGTCTTTTTGAGACAGGGTATCCCTGTAGCCCCAGCTGTCGGGAACTTACTATATAGACCAGACCGGCCTTGAACTCACAGAGATCTGCCATCCTCTGCCTCTGGAGTGCTGGGATTAAAGGCTTGTGCCACCACACCTGAATAGTTATGAAGCATAATATCATTAACAAATAAATTTTCCATCTGTTGTGAGACTTCTTTTCCTGGGGATGCTAAGCGATGCTTATTCCCTTTTAAGGTTCTAGTGTCAAGCCAATGTTTGATTAAGTTTTATTGGGAAACCATGAGCTTATTGAGCTTACTTACCAAGATAACTGAGGGGTTGCTGAGGTGTATGTATGACCTGAAGGTATGCACACTAGAAAGACTTTACACAGCATGGGTAATGCCTTTTATTTCTAGCCCTCCCAAGATTGTATAGTTTAGCCCTTCCCAGATCCAGGAGGCCATATGTGACTAGGTCCAAATTACATACAGTTGGCTGGGAAGAGTGGCTGGATACTACAGGAAGAGTTCAGTGACAGTGCTTGGCCCTCCTTTAATGAATGAGCACAGACATCAACAAGCAAAATTTGACATTGTTTAGCAATCAGGCTCAGCTGGTCATGATGATGATAGTTATGTCATGCAGAAGGAACTGCTTTATAGCATCATCTTATTAAAAGGACCTGGAATTTAACAGGATTTGGTGTGAGGATCCACATATGAGGGTGAAAATATGTCATTTGTTTTGCTGAGTCTGTGTTACTTTACTTAATATAACAGTTTCTAGATGCATCCATTTATCTGCAAATTTCATTATTTCATCTTTCTTTACTGCTGAATAGAACTCCATTGTGTAAATAAACCACATTTTTTTAACCACTCATCAGTTGAAGGGCACTTAGGTTGCTTCCATCACTTAGCTATTGTGTAAATAGCAGCAACGAAGGTGGTTGCACAAGTGTCCCTACAATACGATGAGCCCATTGGGTATATGCCAAGGAGTAGTATAACTGGGTCATATGATAGGTTCATTTTTAGTTTTTTAAAGGGTTTTCCACACTATTTTCCATAGAAGTTGCACAAGTTTGCAATCCCACCAACAGTGAATAAGCATTCCCCTTTCTCAACATCCTTTCCAGCATTTGGTATCATTTGTTCTCTTGATGCTAGCCAGTCTGATTGGGGTAAGGTTATACCTTAGGATGGTTTTAATTTGCATTTCCCTAATTACTGATGATGTTGAACTCTTTTAAAGATGTTTCTTAGCCATATTTATTTCTTCCTTTGAGAACTCTCTGTATAGATCTTTAGCACATCTTTCCATTGGGTCATTTTGTTTCTCGATCTTTGTCTTTGAGATTTGTATATATTCTGGATGTTAAACCTCTGTCATATGTGTGACTGGTGAAGGTTTTTACCCATTCTGTGGGTTTTCTCTTCTCATTTTTGATTGTTTCTTTTGCTGTACAGAAGCTTTTTAGTTTAAGGTGTCCCACTTGTTGGTTGCTGACCTTAATTCCTGAGCAACATGTCTGAATTAGAAAATCTTTTCCTACACCTATATCTTGTAAGTTACTGCCATTATTTTCTTCTAATAATTTCAGGTTTCCCAGTTTCACATTGAGGTCTTTTATCCATTTGTAGTTGACTGTTGTGCAGCTGAAAAATAAGGACCTAGTTTCATGCTTCTACAGGTGGAGATCCAGTTTTTCCAGCACCATTTATTGAAGATGTTATATTTCCTCCATTGTGTGTTCTTGGAAACTTTGTCAAATAGCAGGTGGCTGAAATTGCGTGTACTCAGGTTTGTATCTTCAATGATGTTCCATTGATCTGTGTGTCTATGTTTGCTCCAGTACTATGCTGTTTTTAAGACTGTAACTCTGTAGTATACTTTGAGATCTGGTATAGCAATGCCCCCAGCATTGCCCTTTGTGCTAAGGATTGCTTTGACTATCTGGGGTCTTTTGTTTCTTTTGGTAGGATGGTCATTTACTAAGTATTCATTCTTCCAATCCATGAGCATGAGCAGTCCTTCCATCTCTTGGTGTCTTCCTCAATCTTTTTCTTTAATGGTTTAAATGTTCCATTGTAGAAATCTTTCGTGTCTTTGGTCAGATTTATTCCAAAATATTTTTTTAATGCAATGGTGAATGGGAGTATTTCCCTGTATTCTTTCTCCAATTATTTGTTATTGGTATATAGAAAGGCTACTGATTTTTGTAGACTGATTGTAGAACCTGCCACTATACTGAAAGTATTGATCAGTTCTAGAATTTTTCTGGTGGAACTTTTGGTATCTCTTAAGTATAGTATCATATCACCCGTAAAAAGTGATAGTTTGACCTCTCATTTTCCAATTAGTACTCCTTTAATTTCATTCTCCTGTATTAGTGCTTTAGCAAGAGTTTCAAGCACTATGTTGAAAAGGAGTGGAGATAGTGGACATCCTTGCCTGGTTCCTGATTTTAATAGGAATGGTTCCAGTTTTTCTCCATTTAGAATGACATTGGCTGTGGGTTTGTTGTTTATAGCTTTACTTATGTTGAGGTATGTCTTCTCCAGTCCAATTCCCTGTAGGACTTTGAACATAAATGCATGCTGAATTTTTCAAAAGCCTTTTCTGCATCTATTGAGATAACAATGTGGTTTTTGTCTATGAGTCCATTTATGTGATTAATGGCATTTATTGACTTGCATATATTGAACCATCCCTGCATTTCTGGGATAAAGCCTACTTGATCATGGTGAATGATCTTTCTGTTGTGTGTCTGTGTGTGGTTTGCAAGTATTTTGTTGAGAATTTTTGAATCTGTTGTCATTAAGGATATGGGTCTATAGTTTTCTTTTTTGATTGTGTCTTTACCCAGATAGGATATTAAAGTGATGCTGGTTTCATAGAAGGAAGTTTGGAGTTCTTATTCTGTTTCTAACATTTTGAATAATTTTTAAGTAGTAGTAGTAGGTCCTCTCTAAATGTCTTGTAGAATTTTGCTGTAAATCCATCTGGTCCTGGGATTATTTTCATTAGAAGGCTTTGTATTACTGTTTCAATTTCCTTATATGTTATGGGTCTGTTTATTCTCATCTCTTCTGGGTTTAACTTTGGTGGTTCCCCTGATTTTAGATATCCATCCATTTCTTTTAGGTTTACAAGTTTTGCAGCGTATATGTTTTTTAAAAAATTCACATATAATGGTCTGGATCCTTTCGGTGTCTGTTGTGATGTTTCCCATTCCATCTCTGATTTTGTTTATTTGGATTTGCTTTTTCTTTCTTTGGTTAACTGGGCTAAGGGGCTTTCTATCTTGTTTAGCATTTCAAAGAACCAGCTCTTAGATTCGATGATTCTTTGTATTGTTTTCTTTGCTTCTATTTCATTAATTTCTGCTCTGATTTTTGTTATTTCTTCTCTTCTGCTGGGTTTGGGTTTCATTTGTTTTCATCATTTCAGTGTCTAGAGTTGCAGTGTTAGGTCACTTATTTGGGCTCTAATTTTTTAATGTAGCTATTTAGTGTTATAAACTTCCCTCTTAGTGCTGCTTTTAAAGTTTCCCAGAGCTTGTGCTGTGTTGCATTGCCCTTTTCATTGAATTCCAGGGTTTCTTTTATTTCTTTCTTAATTTCTCCTTTGACCCACTCATTATTTAGGAGCATGTTGTTCAATTACCATGAGTTTGTGAAGGGACTAGGACTTTGTTCAGTGTTGATTTTGAGCATTATTGCATTGTGGTCTGATAGAATGCATGTAATTATTTCAAATTTTTTGTATTTGTTGAGGTTTGTTTTGTGGCCCAGTATGTGGTCAAATTCTGAAAAGGTTCCATGGGCTTCTCAGTAGAAAGTGCATTATTCGGTGCTTGGGTGGAATATTTGAAAGATGTCTGTAAGGTCCATTTGATGTATGGAGTCATTTAATTCAGATGTCTCTTTCTTTATTCTTTGTGTCTAATGGAGACAGTGAGGTATTGAAATCACCAACTATTACTGAGTTGAGGTTAACTTGTGTCTTTGATTCCTGTAGTGTTGATTTCATGAATTTGGGTGCACCAGTGTTTGGTGCCTGTATGGTAAGGATTGTAATATCTTCTTGGTTAACTGTTCCTTTGATCAGAATTAAGTGACCCTCCTTATCTCTTCTGATTAGGTTTACTTTGAAGTCTATTTTGTCAGATATTAGAATTGCAACCCCTTCGTGTTTCTTAGTGCCATTTTCTTGGACTATTATTTTCCATCCTTTCACCTTAAGGTAGTACCTGTCCTTAAAGATGAGATGGGTTTCTTGCAGACAGCAAAGAGATGAATTTTGTTTCTTAATCCATTCACTTAAGCATGTGTCTTTAACTGGGGAGTTCAGTCCATTGATATTTAAGGTTATTATTGAAAAATGTGTATTGGTTGCAGTCATTTTGATTGCTGCTTGTGTTCTCTGTATAATTTCGTGTTTCCTTGATTATACCTTTATTTATTTTCTTTCATTGCCCCAGGGGTATAGTTGTTTCATCTTCTGCTCTCTCTATTGCTTCAAGTATTCTTTGAATGGCTGATTTTGTAGACATGTAGTCTTTCAGGCTCTTCGTGTTATGGAAAATTTTTTCCCCTTCCACTGTCATAGACAGTTTTTCTGGGTAAAGTATTCTGGGCTGACATCTATTGTCATGTAGAACTGGAAATACTTTGGTCCAGGCTCTTCTGGCTTTCATAGTTTGTATTGATATGTCAGCTGTAATTCTGATGGGCTTTCTTTTGTATGTGACTTGCTGTTTTTCTTTTCTGCTTTCAGTACTCTCTCTTTGTTCTCTACATTTAGTGTTTTAGTATGATGTGTAGTGGGGAGTTTCTTTTCTGATGTTGTCTATTTGGTTTTCTATGTGCTTCATGTATTTGTATGAGGATGTTTCCTTAATTTTGAGAAATTCTCTTCTACAATTCTGTTTAAGATATGGTCAATACCATTAACCTGAAATTCTTCTCCTTCCTCTAGTCCTATGATACATAAATTTTGTCTTTTCATGGTGTCCCACATCCCTTGCATATTCCATTCCTGTGTTTTTAAATTTTTCTGTAATCTTTCCTTGAGGTGTCCAATTCTTCAGCTTTATCCTCCAGTGTCGATATTTTGTTTTCCATTTCATTCACTTTAGTGGTGAGGTTTTCCCCTGTTGTTTCAAGTTGGCTTATTAACTTTTGCACTTCCTTCTTCATTTCTGTCTGAGTTTTCTTCAATATTTCTATCTCTTTTGTGAATTCATTCAGAAGTTTATCCCTATCTTCTTTTAGTTCTTTCATTTGTTTGTTCATTTGTTCTTTAAATTCATTGAATTCCTTGATCCTGTTAATGACTGTTCTTTTAAATCCACTGTCATGGGTTATGTCTAGGGGTTCTCCTTGTAGAACTCTTCTACAGGATTGGTGGAGTTTGGTGGGGACATAGAGTTTTGGCTTTCCTTTGTATTATTCTTTGTTTTGATTTTGGCATGTGAATTTCTTTTATCGTTTATGATTCTGACATGAGAATTAAGTTGAAGTGTGCTTCTGTTTGTATTATCAGGGTGCCTAGATCCTTTCTTTATTTGTTATGTAACACTGGTTAGTACAGGGTTCAGTTTCTCTCAGGTTTAATTTGGAGGGAACTGATGGCTTCAGATCAGCTATTCAGGAGTACCCATAGAAGCCCAATTCAGATTCCAGTCAGGTACGCTCAGGCTTCCTTTACCACGTAGAAGCAGGATCCAGGGGCTGTCCAGCAGCTCCCTGTGTTCTCAGGCCATCTTCCAGAGGGAGGCTAGAACTCAGCACTCTCTGGAAATCTGCTGAGATCAGAGCTGCTACACTGATGGAGGTCGGAACCTGCCCTCTCAGGCTGTCTGCTAGGATCTCAGCCTTAGCCTGCCAAAACCATATCTGCTCTGGCGTCTTGGGAGGTGTCTCACGAAATCCCAGGTAGGGGAATGGTTATGACACAATCAGGGGAAGCTCACCACAATGTGGAGGCAAGATCTGGGTGCTCTCAGGAAGTGCCCTGTGTCCTCAGGCTCTCTTCCAGAGGTTGGTCACAGGGAGGCCAGAGCTTGACACTTTCTGGTTGTCTGCTGTGTTTAAACACTTTTTATAGTACTATTTTGCTATTAATTTCATTCATGCATATAATGTCATTTGATCATGTCCACTCCTCCATTCTCTCCCCTCCAATTCCTCATCTATCTGCACCACCACTATGGCCTCTCAATTTCATCTATTCCCTGTTTTTTTTTTAAACCAATGAGTCCATTTACTGTTGCGAATATGCATATGGACATCTTCCGGAGTATGGGTAGTCTCTTAGGGATTTCAACCATAAGCAAAATTGACTCTATCTGTCCCAACTGCCATCAGTAGTCAATAGGTACTCAGCTAGTTGTCAGAATTCATGAATCATCATGTCTCCCTCTGTGCTGGGATTTTGTCTGACTTGATCTTTTGCATACAGTTACAATTACTGTCAGCTCTTATGTGGAATGGCCCTTTAGTGTCCAGAAGTTTTTTGCTGTAGTCATCTACTTCCTCTGGCTCTTACAAAGTGTAAAACTCCCCCTTTTGTGATGATCCCTGAGCAGATAACCCATTTAGGGTTGAGAAGTCCAAAGTGTCTTATTCCATGTGGCTTTGGGTATCTGTATTAATAGCCATCTACTGCAAGAACAGCTTCACTGATATGGGCTGACAGATGCACTTGCCTGTGGATAAAACAGAAAGTTTTTAGGAATGTTTTTAATAGCATGTCCACTGAGCAGAATAAGAGCAGTAGATCTCCTTGGGGTCAATGATCTAGTTGGCTTTAGGTTTGTTGCCCTGATAACAGTGTTGGGCCTAAATTCCATGTTGTGGGGGGTTTAAACTTAATCTTAAAGTAACTGGTTAGTTCCATCACATTCATGTCATTAATGTGCCAGTGAGCATATATTGCTAAGTCAGTTGTTATTGTAGCTTGCAGGCCTCACAGCTAAATAAGACTGATAATTACTTTCTCACTGTAGCATGTGTGACATCTTCCAGGACCAGAGAAGTTAGCCAGTAGGGACAAAACTTTCAGGTCAGCACCTGCTTGATTTCTCCATGTTCTATGACTTAAGTTCATAGGAACTTCATCAGTAGAAACTTGCCATCAAGTTATGGAGGGCAACCAAGAGCAATGGCAATAAACTTTAAATATACTTGGATGTCTATGGAACCCACTTCCCAACAACTCCAAAAGGTATAATCCATTCCTGAAAGCAGGCTTTTTATTTGGTAGACTATAGTATGGTATCTGGGAGAAGCATTGTCCCCCCATTATAGAGTAACTCAAGCTTGTCTTCACTGTGCTAAGTGGGTTATTTTAAGGCCTACCCCATGGACTATCTAAGTTTCTCTTGTGACATCATCACCACCATCTAGGATAAGTGAATAGCATGCTACAGTTCAGGTCCCCTCCTGCCATTGTTGAGGAAAGTAGGTCCGTCGGAATCAGAAATAGACCATGAACTTTGGAAGGAAGCATGTAGGTCAGTGCAAGTCTGAGCTTTTCTGCCATGCTCCTGGAGGGCTCCTGAAACCAATTCCCAGCTCCCAATGTTTCAAACCTTATGCTGTCTTTAGTTGAAAAGTGTAGAAAAAAGAAGAGTGTTCTGACCTTGAGCTCTTCTTGTCTTTCCTGCCCTTTGGGGCATCACCTCCTGGGAAGAATCAGGGTCCATATTTATGCTGTTCTCTGGCATCCTGTGTCCCTCTTTCATTATGTTTTGTTAAATAGACTTACAAAATAGTAATTTTCATAGGGCTTTCTCACAGGTCCTTAGTTTTGGCTAACCTCTTCTCTCATCTCCCCATCATCCCATGTCCATCACCACTTAAAGCATTAGAGCTATAGTATTCCCCCACCTCTAGTTTACTATGTGTCCTACTAATCATACTCCCTAATCACCTCTTATGCTCTCCTTGATCCGTTTCTAGATTCCTGACTTCTACTAACAACCCAAGTTAAAGATACTACTCAAAGAACTGAAAGCTATGGTACACATTTGAGAGAGAAACATGCAGCATTACTCTATCTGGGCCTGGGTTATCAAACTCAGTGTAATATTTCTCCAGTTCTATACATTTTCCTGCAAAATTCATAACTGTTTTATTCACCTAAGTTAAATTCCATTGTGCACATATACCACAATTGTTCGTTCCTCAGGTGGAGGGTATCTAGGTTGAGTACCCATCCTGGCTATTGTGAGTAGGACAACAATGAACATGAATGTGTAAGTATCTATGGAGAAGGGTATAGATTCTTTTGGAAAATATGGTCAGGAATGGTGCAGCTTGATGAAAAGGCAGGTCAAATTTTTAGGTTTTTGAGAAACATCCACAATAATTTTCACAGCAGCTATACCTGTTTTCATTTCCACCAACAGTGACTTAGTGCTCCCCTTTTGCCATATGCTCACCAGTATTTATTATAATTTATTATCTTGATGATACCTATTGTGACTGGGGTGAGATGGATTCTCAAAGTAGTTTTAGAGGATTGCAGAGATAGGAAATGGGAAGAGAGTAATACACAGAAGGGAACCAAGGTTGGGTAGCTACTCTACACCAAAACAGAGGGAGGGAACAAGTTGTCACTGACACTTGGCAGAGTGTCTAGGCACAGAAAGCCACTCCACACATGAGGAAAAGTGACTAATAGAGAGGTAATGGCTCAGAATGCCACCTGGACAGGAGAGACAGCCTTCATTGTGGCAGGATTGAGGACTGGGCCTGTAGTGATCCACAACAGAGTCATCAAGTGTGGAGAGCTACACCAAATGAGGTAGGGATGTAGGGACTGGACCGTAGGTGAATCAGTAAGATATTCAAGGTCTTCAGAAGGTGCATACAGACCAATATAAGGGCAATCTACCAGGGATCAAAGAGCTGAGGACCTCAATGTTTTCAAACCACACAAAGCACACCCAGGCTTAATTAGACTGACACACAGAGTCTTCTAGTCTTCTTTCCTTCAGCAAACAATTACAAAGGCAGTCTTAACTAAGTGAAGAAGTAGAGCACACCTATTAAGTTAAAAATTTGTACAATGTTTTCTAATTCGACTTATAACCTTTGTATATGAGAGTGGTTATGAATGTGATTGCTGCTTAGTCTGTCCATTTACATAAACTATTTGGTTACATGTATTTGGGGGAATGTTTTTTTCTTTTTCTTATTTTTGTCTTGAAGTTTTTTGCTTGTCTTTTTTTTTACTAATTTAATACATGAGTTTCTGGTCATAGTTGGTAATTCTATTATATGACTTTTTGAATTTTTATATTGGTTACTAAGCCACTGTCCCTTAGTTTTATATGTTAAAAATAAATATTTGTGACTGCCTTGAAGAGTTAGATTTACAAAAATCTCCCTTACATTTCTCCTTTAACATAACAGTAATCACTAATCTCATTGTGTTTTTACTTTTTTATCTTTTCCTTTTTGTTCTACTCATAGACACAATAACTAACACATTAGTACTCAAAACATCAGTATTCCTGCACTTTCTAAAACAACTGATACTTACAAGGTTATTTTCACAGTGTGTTGACCTCTGAATAATGACTTTTATTACAAATATAATAGCTGAGACTCATGGCAAGACTAGTGATACAGCATAGGGCTCCGAATAACAGAACCTCAAATTCACCATGACTTGATTTCTGAATATTTCAAACACCTTCACTGAAAGAATGAAGATGACTTGAATAATAAAGAAAAAAACTAAACCAACAAACCAACTGTAGATGCAAAAGAACCCTTTAAGAAGCAAATCTGGTGGACATCATCAACCACCATATCAACATGACTCCTCCAAAAATTACCAATCCCATTGTAATAGTATCCAATGTGACTTATACAGATGAAATTCTGGGCAGAAAAATCAAACAAATGATAAAAATGGTCATATAATGCAAACAGCTCAAAAAATGAGTTCCAAGAGAATAAGAATGATTAAAGGAAGTAAAGGAATTCCATTCAAGTATTAAAATAGGATTCAATAAATGGAAAAATGCTGAAATAAATCAAAGTAAAGTGATGCTAGAAGTGAAAAACTCAATAAGCCAAATAAAAACACACTGGAAAGCCTTAACAATGGAACTGATCAGACAGAATATCAAGGCTTTAAAGACAAAGGAAAAAATTCTATTTTTTTAGTCAAGGACAGTAATAAATTTTAAAATATGAACAAATCAGGGAAGAACTTTGGAACACTATTAAAAGACCAAATCTAAAAATTATAGGCATATAATATGAAGAATTCAATGGCATATAAAATACTTGTCAAACCTCTGCCTCCCAAGACTTATGGAAAATTGCAGAAAAGAAGGCAGAAAGATTGTAAGAGCCAGAGGAGGTTTATGAACACAGGAAAACAGCATCTTCCAGACATCTGGCCACTTACTCATATGAATTCAAAGAAAGTACTATACAAGCTCAAATCAGATAAAAATCCCATTATGGATATGGGGAAGTGGGTAAGAATTCCCAACCTGACCTAAGGAACTTTTGGCAACTGATAGCTGCTGGGAGGGAGAAAGACAGTGTCTTACAGGGTTGGGACTCTTGGTTAGCCAAGTGCATAGATTCACACTGAAGATCTTTGGGTGACACAAATAATACTTTATAAGTCATACATACATGTGTGTGTGTGTGTGTGTGTGTGTGTGTGTGTAACAATTCATTAAGTTGAACAGAGGCAGTAGGGAGAGGTATGAAGAGGGCAACAGATCTAAATGTCATAAAACTATATTGCATGAAAATTGAAAAAACTCAATAAAAAATGAAAGAAAAAAACTATTTTTGTTAAAATCAAAGAAGAAAAATTACCAATTTTAGAAAAAGATGTCATATAGAATGAAGAGAAGCAAATAGAACACAAAAGAAACTCCATATTGAATATTATAATTAGGGTATACTAAAAGCACAGGATAAATAAAAATGTTCCACAAGATGCAACCCATACATGGCACCATTATTGGGGCCAAGAACCTGAAGCTCTACAGGTCATAGGCCCTAAGAAGAAAACCTACTGTTATTATTCTGCTAATAAATGGGCATATTTTTAAACCAACTCCTAATTAATTATCACTGTTCCCACAGATTAGCATGTCTCTCAACCTTCATCACAGAAGCTTCTTTTTGCAACAAAAGGAGGCCAATACAGAGATCCAAAACTTATCAATGTGTAGTATTTAATGGGACACCTATATCACAATTCCTTCTCCAAAAGTTCAGGACATGTCACAGAAGAGGGGCCAGAAGTATTGTTAGAGCCAGAAGTGTTGGATGACTAAAATAAAAGACTTTTGAAACAAAATGGGGCATTTTCACAAATAAACTCACAGCTGTTGTGATAGCATTCACAAGGCCTATGCATGAAGTCCAGGGATCAAGATCAAGTGAAACATAATCCCAGCATGGAGGATAAATGGATTGTGCAGAGTCCCACCTTTAGCTCAGGAGATGTTAAAATTGCCCTGCTGTTCATACAGTGGCCCAGCCTGGTGAGGATCCAAACCCTAGCCCAACATTGCTGCAATCTTCACACTTCTAGGCATAACTGGAGTTGTTCCCTCTCTGTATCATCCCAGGCAGACTCAAAAGTGTTGGATGACTAAAATAAAAGACTTTTGAAACAAAATGGGGCATTTTCACAAATAAACTCACAGCTGTTGTGATAGCATTCACAAGACCTATGTATGAAGTCCAGGGATCAAGATCAAGTGAAACATAATCCCAGCATGGAAGGTAGATGGATTATGCAGAGTCCCACCTTTAGCTCAGGAGATGTTAAAATTGCCCTGCTATTCACACAGTGGCCCAGCCTGGTGAGGATCCAAACCCTAGGCCAACCTTCCTGCAACCTCCACACTTCTAGGCATAACTGGAGTTGTGCCCTCTCTGTATCATCCCAGGCAGACTCAACCAAAACTCACATTTGGACACTTTCTAGCTTACTATTTAATTGGAATCAATCCTGTTTGTCTAATAAAAAATCAACATGGAGTATCTTCATAACATTTATGAAATCTACCAAGCTTGGGAAATAATAAAAAGCAAAACAAAACTTCCATGCAACAGAGACATGCTGGCATCTCATATAAGACAAACCACCACAAAAGAAGCCCACCTGCCCAAGTCATGTCACAAAAGCACAACATAAAAGGACAAAATAATGTCTCCACCGCCAAACCCACTCATCTTGTATAAATGTTCCACAATAAAATTTGCCTAGATGAATCCCAGATCACAAAATTTTAAAGAAAAATCAAACATGATCACATAATTCAGTAAGAACAACGATGGCATGAATAAATACCTCAATGAATTTAAAGAGGATAGGAATAAACTCCTGAGTGGAGTTCAGGAAAAAGCAAGC
>NW_008340850.1:1399507-1400907 GCF_000622305.1 Nannospalax galili
AGACCTATAAGTATCTAAATTCCAACCTTCCCTCTCTGTTGTCCAAGCATGTGTTGAGACTGGTGAGTTTCAGAATCCCAGAAGTCCCTCCCTGCTATCCCACACTCTCAGGCCTAACTATAGTCACATACCCCAGACACCCACAAATTGTGGGACATTCACAATTTGTACCTTTCCTCTCCTCCAGGCTACAATCCCAGACCTAGTTCGGGTCATTCAGACCCCAAACCTTCACAGACTGGAGGATTTCCCAGTCCTAGCATTCCCTGTCCACTGACAAACACTCCTAGGTCTAAGGTCGATTGCACAGCTTATTCACCCACCCAGTCTGGAGAGTTTTACAGATTCCAGCCTTCCATCTCTACCTTCCCACACTCCTAGCTGGGATCAAGCTACCTCTATACTGAGTGAGCTTAAAGAACCTCACCTACCATTGCATCCATCCCCACACTCCCAGGTATAGCTGGAGTTGTGAAATCTGTGCAGACCCCAAACCTTCACAGACTTGAGGATTTCCCAGTCCTAGCATTCCCTCTCCACTGACAAACACTCCTAGGTCTAAGGTCAATTGCACAGCTTATTCACCCACCCATCTGGAGAGTTTTACAGATTCCAGCCTTCCATCTCTACCTTCCCACACTCTTAGCTGGGATCAAGCTACCTCTATACTGAGTGAGCTTAAAGAACCTCACCTGCCATTGCATCCATCCCCACACTCCCAGGTATAGCTGGAGTTGTGAAATCTGTGCATTAATCCAGACAGACCCAGTCAAGATTTACATTTGCATGTGTTCTTGATTACCACCAAATTGGAATAAGCCCCATTCCTCTATTAAAAACTCAACACAAGCCTGTCCAGTGGCCGACTCATGTAGTAGTCATGCTTTGCTTAGACCAATGATCCTGGATAGTCAAAAGTCCTTCCTGGAAATGGAGGCACAGAAATTGTATCTATCCTTAGCTGAACTGAGATTCTATGTCCTATTTGCACATCAGTAGAATGGCCCAAGACTGAACACCAAGCTACACTAGGCTCATCCACAACCTAACACATTTGGGTAATCATGCTGAACAATCTAAACACCCACTCAACAAAGGCAACATCAGGTATCTATACCAAGAATGCCACCAACCAATGGAATAACGCAAGATGCCTAGGTCCTGTTACAAAAACACAGCATGAATAACCAAGACACTATCTCTCCACGATAAATTAGTACCCCCATCATAATTTATGCTGATAAGGCTATCCACTGATGCCCAAGACAATGATTTCAAAATCGTTAATTCAAGACTGAACACCAAGCTACACTAAGCTCATCCAGAACCTAACACATTTGGGTAATCACGCTGAACAATCTAAACACCCACTCAACAAAGGCAACATCAGGTATCTATAC
>NW_008340850.1:1401082-1404606 GCF_000622305.1 Nannospalax galili
TACAAACATGTTCAGGGATTTCAAATAGGGTATGAATAAAAGACTGAAGGAAGACCACGAAACATAAACAGTTGATGAAATAAGTAAAACAACTTAAGATAAAATTTTGAATTTAATAAAGGGATAGACTCTCTGAATAAAAAGCCAAACTGAAATAAAACTGGAAATTAAAAAAACTAAGAAAGTCATACAAAAATCTCAGAGGAAAGTTTCAGTAATATACTAGATCAAGTGGAAGAGATCTAATATCTCAAAGACAAGGCAAAAGAAATTGATCAGTCCAACAAAATGTAAAATCTGAAATAACCCAGGTAAAGAACATGAATGTATTCTGGGACACTATAAAATGATTGAACTGATAATCATGGTTATAGAAGAAGAAGAAACCCAGATCAAATTCACAGAAAATATTTTCAACAAAATTGTAGGCAAAATCTAAGAAAAAGTGATAATTATCTGAGTTTAAGGGAAATGATACCTATTCGAGGAGGAAAAGGCATAGAGAATACTAAATAGACAGGATCAGAAAAGAAATTCCCTATGTCTTATAATACCCAAAACACTAAATTTGCACAACAAAGAAAAGATGTTGAAAGTTGTGAGAGATAAAGCCACATATAAAAGCAGGCACATCAGAGTAGCACTGAATTTAACAGTGGAGACTATGAAAGTCCAAAATCTTTAGATTGATGTCTTACAGGTCATGAAACAACATAAATGTCAGCCAAGACTTCTAGACCCAGAAAAACTATCAATTGTAATTCAAGGAGGAACAAAAACTTTCCATGATAAAAAGAGATTTAAGGAATTTATGTCCATTAAATCATCTCTACAGAGGACACTAGAAAGAATGTTTTGTTCTGAAGATAAGATCAAACATACTCAAGTACACACACAGAATAAACAAACAACACAATTCTAGAAGAGTTACCCAAGCAAATTCCATGAAAATAGCACCATAACAACAAAATAACAAAAATTAATTAATATTGGTCAATAATTACTCTCAAAATCAACAGTCTCAATTGCCCAATAAAAACACACAGACTGAAGTAGAAAGCAAGATCCATCTTTTTCCTGCCTTCAAGAAACACACCTCACCATCAACAATTAACACCAGCCTAGGATGAAAAGATGGCAAATAGCATTCCAAACAAACATAATTAATAATCAATCAAGCATATCTATTTTAATATCTGAATAATAGACTACAAAACAAAGTTAGTCAGAAGAGACAAAGAAGGACTTTTCATACAACACAAAGGAAAAATCCACCCAGGGGCTATTACAATTATAAACATATATCTACCAGAAGGGCATGTAATTTCAAACAAGAAACACTATTATATCTAAAATCACAGACTGACATGAAGAAAGTAATAATGGGTGTCTTGAATATCCTACTCTCACTAATAGACATATTTTCCACACAAAACAAAATAGAGAAATGTGTAAGTTAAAATGGCATCATAAATCAAATGGATCTAACATATATTTATAGAACATTCCACCCAAACACCACAGAATACTTTTCTTCTCACCAATCCATAGAACTGTCTCCAAAATTGACCACACATTTGGACAGAAAGGTGTTCCAAACAAATTTAGGAAAATTGACATAACATCCTATATTCCATAGGACCACAAAAGAATGAAGATGGACATCAACAGCAGCAGAAATGGAAAAAAATACACAAGTTCATGGAAGCAAAAGGATATACTGCTGAATGAAAATTGGGATACAGAGGAAATCAAGAGGAAAATTCAAACATTCCTATAGTTGAAGGAAAACTGAAAACACAAGATATCAAAATACAAGGGACAAAAGGAGGGTAGTCCTAAGATAAAAATCCATAGCACTTTATAATAAAGTGGTGTGTAAAGTGCCCCCATTGCAAAAAAAAAACTGGAGGTAATTAATATTAATAAATTTGTGATCAACCTAGTGGCCTTGGAAAATCCAGAACAAGCATTACCCAAAAACAGTAGACCAGAAGAGGACTCAAATTAATTAAATTGAAACAAACATGCAATGCATAAATTGATCCAATCTTCAATAAAACTAAGAACAATAATCCTAAGACTTTTCCATAAAATAGAAAAGGAAGTGACACTTCCAAATATTGATGCAGTTGTGGCACTTTTATCTTGGGGATAATCACGAAAATATTAACACGATTGACAAAACTTTAGCCAAATTAACAAAAAGAAAGAGATGGTATGAAATAACAAATCAGATTTCAAAAGAACAACAATGCAACAGATACTGAGGACATTCAGAAAATCATAAAGACATACTTTAAAATGTACATTCCACCAAACTGGAAAATCTAAAAGAAATGGATGAACTTCTGGATATGTATGTCCTATAAAAGTTAAATCAAGATGAAGAAAACACCTTAAATAGACCCATAGAAAATACTGAGACAGGAGCAGTAATTTAAATTTTTTCAACTAAAAACAGTGCAAAATGAAATACATGCAATGCATAAATTGATCCAATCTTCAATAAAACTAAGATTGGTCCAACGAAGCTATAAAGCCTAATAATCACAACAACTAGCACAGCAAACTATCTCTATTGGTGCAATAGTGGGACTTTTATCTTGGGGATAATCAACAGCTATCTAATTGGACTTAAAGTCCTCTCAATGGGTGGGAAATCATAGTCAGATAAGCTTGGCTGAAAAGGTCATAGATCTTAGAGAGATCCCTGTAACATTCCTAGACAATTTCTTACTGCATGCCAAATATGGGTTCTTACACTATGGACAAGTATACAAGTCACCACTCATCAAAAAAGACTTTTTGCAAAAGGAGACTATTAGAGTTATATGACTGGTCACACACAGAGAATCACTCTCTGTGATGCGAAGCTCTAATTGACACATCTACAGTGGGACCTTTACACCTAAGTCTCACAGAACATAGGGGGATAGGGAATAGACGTAAAACTAATGTGTTTCTCAACTATCAGCAGCAAACTCTTCCTTTTGTAACTGAGGGGGTGAACACAGAAGGCCACAACTGACCAAAGTAAAGAGAATAATATGCAATGGATAAATTGATCCAATCTTCAATAAAAACTAAGAACAATAATCCTAAGACTTTTCCATAAAATAGAAAAGGAAGCGACACTTCCAAATATTGATGCAGTTGTGGCACTTTTATCTTGGGGATAATCAAAATACTGCAGACTGCATGTCCCTGGACAGGACTGCTACATTAAAATTCATCCACCCAGTGCTCAGGGACCACCATCCTCTCAATGGGTGGGAAATCATAGTCAGATAAGCTTGGCTGAAAAGGTCATAGATCGTAGAGAGGTCCCTATGTCTGTAACATTCCTAGACAATTTCTTACTGCATGTCAAATATGGGTTCTTACACTATGGACAAGTATACAAGTCACCACTCATCAAAAAAAGACTTTTTGCAAAAGGAGACTGTTAGAGTTATATGACTGGTCACACAGAGAGAATCACTCTCTGTGATGCCAAGCTCTAAGTGACTCATCTACAGTGG
>NW_008340850.1:1404623-1405420 GCF_000622305.1 Nannospalax galili
GGACAGGGAATAGACGTAAAACTAATGTGCTTCTCAACTATCAGCAGCAAACTCTTTCTTTTGCAACTGAGGGGGTGAACACAGAAGGCCACAACTGACCAAAGTAAAGAGAATAAAATACTGCAGACTGCATGTCCCTGGACAGGACTGCTACATTAAAATTCATCCACCCAGTGCTCAGGGACCACCGCAGAAGAGGGAGCAGAAAGATTTTAAGAGCCAGGGTGGTTCATGATAATAAGGAAACAGAAGTTTCCAGGCTTCTTGGAATTTCATAATATTAATTAATTTACAGCAACAGTGATAGCATATGCAAGACCCATGTAAACTCAATTAGACAAATACTTATTTAACGGTGGAAATGGGTAGGAGGCCCTAGCCTCAGCCAATGAACTATTGACAGCTGATCATTGCTGGTGAGGAAGAGTTGATTTTCTTTTGTTTTAAATTATTTATTTACTTTTATGTGTATGAGTGTCATGCTTGCATGTGTGTAAGTGCACTCATGAGTAATGCCTACATAGGACAGAAGAGGGTCTTGGATCCCCTGGAACTGGAGTTGCAGATGGCCATAGGCCTCCATGTCAGTGCTGGGATTCGAACCCCAAACTTCCACAAGAGCAGCCGGTGCTCTTATCTGATGAGCTATCTCTTCAGCCCCAAATTGATCTTCTTTAAGGAAGTGATGCTAGATAGATTGAACAGACTCCAGTGGATGAACTCACACTGAGGGACATCTGGGTACAAAAACTTGACTAGATAGGCCTTAACATATATGAGAGGATGTATTAAATCCA
>NW_008340850.1:1405780-1406492 GCF_000622305.1 Nannospalax galili
ATAAAAGTTCTCAAACCTAGTTCAAGGAAACAACTAAAAGATCATTCATCACTATCAAGTTTGCTTTGTTTCAGGGATGCAGAGATGCACTTGTATAAGTAAATCAATAGGTACACGGGTGAAATAAGGGCGGGACATGGCTGGACAAAGCTTCAGCAGCAGAGAGCCACGGAAGACGCAGGGAAGCAGCGGAGAAGCTGAGATCCGCTGCCACAACAGAGACGCAGAGCCGTGGTGCTGCGAGACCTTCAGCACCTCATGCGGCAGACAGCGATGCGCGACTGAGAATCCCCACGGAACTCGCAGCCTTCCAGGGCGCGCATAGGGGACCGATCCCCACGGGACCGCGCACCCCATATTTGCTTTGTTTCAGGGATGCAGAGATGCACTTGTATAAGTAAATCAATAGATACTCTAGAGAAACCTAGGAGCAGAAGGACGGCTACAGTATGTTCAATCTCATATGCAGACCTTAGCTTTGAGTCTATAGTTCTTTGTATTTAGCTTGTAGTCCTCATGGAAGACAGGAAACTAGGAAGCAGGTGACATAAATGACCTCAATGACGTAAGTCACATGGGTATCTCAATAAAACAGAAAAGATGCCTGGAAAAAACCATATATCCCTTCATTATCAAAGTCATGGAAAGTATAGGGATGGAGGAAGCACACCACAATAAAAAGGGCTATATAAGACAAAATTATAGCCAATAT
>NW_008340850.1:1406594-1411378 GCF_000622305.1 Nannospalax galili
ATCTTAGCTTTGATTCTATAATTCTTTGTATTTAGCTTGTAGTCCTCATGGAAGACAGGAAACTAGGAAGCAGACATTCATGGGGAATTCCTTAAGGAAGGGAGAATGGAGAATAAATAAAGGGAAACTAGTGAAGAAGATTAATTGGAACAGAAAGGTTGAAGCAGGGAGAGCAGTTGAGGGATTGGGCAGTTAGGGTATGGAGAAAGACTAATTAAAATGAAGTGTCTACTGAAAAGTCATATGGAAACTTATTCTGTTTTTAGTAAATTGGAAATACAAATTGATATTGAAAGGATTTACCCTACATACCTAGATGGACATACCCTATGGACATAATCCTGGAAACTGAGGTTTAATAAACAAAATTCCCAATCCCAAGTCCATAGATGTTGAGAGAGGCACAAGAGGCCTCCAAAACGACACAGGCTCCTGTCAGTCATGGTTATTCATTAGAACTAGAGGATAAGAGCTTATTGCTTAAGAAACCACACAGAGACCTCAATATCAAGATATAGAGAAAAGCGTAAGTAAGACCTAAAATTCCTCAATGGCTAGTTTTCAAAGTGCCAGAAAGCGTTATTCAGCCTGTCAGGGGAGAAAATTCCTTAATACTCTTACGCACCTGTGAACTCTTAAAAAACCACAAAATCAAACTGGGCCCACTTCTGCAATACCTACAAAACTGTTGTGGAGATAACCAACTGTTGAAATTGGATTTGAGGCCTGCTCCATGAGAGGAAACCCATGTCATGTATTATAAGTCCATTTAAAATCCCATCCCCAAGGAGGTCACGGGCCCAAGAGGGAACTTACAACAGTTATTTCCCTAAATAGAAATAGCATCAAACTTCTTTCTAAATATCTGTTTATACTTATAAACAGAAGTTTCTCTTGGCCTTAATAAGAGAAGTCTGTTTATACTGTGAAGTGTGAAGGGTGCAGAGAATCTTGGCAGCCAAAGTACAGTAAGTGGCAGCTAAGGGATCAGCCCTAAGGAAAACACTTAAACCGTTATTTGTAAGGCTCAAGGAACATTATGCAAGAAGGGGAAGGAAATATTTAAGATTCAGAAGATGTGAAGAAGGGCTATAAAATTCCATTCTTTAACCATAACATAATCGTTGCAATCATGACCTCATAACAACTGTAGTTACCTGATGAAGTCCACACAAGCCTAGCCCTGTGAACGATCAGTCATTGCAGTAAAAGGCAATCATGGGATCCTACCCTTTAGTGCTGAACAATTGGCTACCGGCAGATTCTGAGACAGGTAGAGTCATCGTTTTCGGTTATATACCCACAGCTTAGGATACCATGTTCCAACAGATGACTCCAAACCCATGGTCACAAATATGTCTCTGGTTAAATTCAGTGAGTCACAAAACAAAATGAACAGAAAATAATGTGTGAAAGAATTTTTTAGGAAAGAAGGCTAGACAGTGTAACAGAGAGATGTAAGAGTGTGAGAGTGAGAGTTGTCAGAATACATTATGTATATTTTAATAACTCTCAAAGGACATATTTAATGAATAAAAAACTAAATTAATATGAGAAATGAAAATGAGAAAAAGATAGGATTTTTTTTCTTCATAACAGTGTGGAAAAAATTCATTAAATCTTCCAAACCTATTCATTGAAGATAGCAAAGGGAACTGCCTCCTGAGATTCATACCTCATAGAAATTAAAGTTTCCCTAGGGAATGCCTTATAAACTTTGGAAATAAAATGAGACACTTTTCTCTCAGAAGAAATAAGTCAGACCTTCCATACTAATACATATGCATGGACAAAATTGCCTGCAATCTTGTTTGTCTCAAGGGAGCAAAAATTATTGGCATCTAGAAACATAATAGGTCTATTTATTTAATGAGGAGCTCTAGTAATTAAACTATTAAGATGCTAGAAACATTAAACATGTTCTTGTTGCTCCTCACCTTAAATTATATGAAGCCGCCTCTGTGGAAATTCATATGTGATTTCTGTGGATACACTGCGAAGAAAATTAGACATTTTAGAAAGTCTGTATGTCCTGGCAAAGAGAAGTGGGTTAAAGAAATAGGAAGTGAACGTGAGTGCTGGGCTCTATCCCTAGAAAAATGAGAATGTGCCAAAATTACCTGGTCTATGAAGATGATGTCCCTGTACTTTGGGTCACCTTTAGGTGTCAAAGATTCCATTTTTTAAATGTGATTATCCTTCTTTCTCTTAGTCTTAAGAATCTGGAGATCCATTAAACATGTTCTTGTTGCTCCTCACCTTAAATTATATGAAGCCGCCTCTGTGGAAATTCATATGTGATTTCTGTGGATACACTGCGAAGAAAATTAGACATTTTAGAAAGTCTGTATGTCCTGGCAAAGAGAAGTGGGTTAAAGAAATAGGAAGTGAACGTGAGTGCTGGGCTCTATCCCTAGAAAAATGAGAATGTGCCAAAATTACCTGGTCTCTGAAGATGAAGTCCCTGTACTTTGGGTCACCTTTAGGTATCAAAGATTCCATTTTTAAATGTGATTATCCTTCTTTCTCTTAGTCTTAAGAATCTGGAGATCGATTTCTGCATGATCAACTACTCACTTTTTCCTATGAATTTTGTCTCCTGTAAGATTTCTTGCACCTCTTTATGTATTTGTTAACTACTCACCAAACATTTATTATCCATCAAGTTTTCTGTATTTTGTTGCATTTGATTCAATTTTCTGTTAAATTATCTAAATATTTCACTGGCAAGTTTGAACTGGCAATCGTCCACAGTAATTCTTTATTTTGTGGTTACTGCTTCACTGTGCTGCCCACTGTGGGGACAGTTACTAATAATGTAATTATTTATGAGGCTCAATGCTGAATAAAATTTCCTTTTCTTCCATATTAACAGTCTCAACAAATGATCCAAAAATTATGTTTGAAGTTTCAAGGGAGTGAAGTTAGTGAGTTCCATACACAGTCTACTGTTTTAATACCCTGCTGATTGTGGTTTGAAATCATTCATTACTTATTGAATTAGGAAATTATTATTGTGTATTTCTATCCTGACATGCTAAGCCTAAAAGTGATTAAAAAATCGCTTTTAAATATTCTCAACTACATTGTTTCTTTTTGTAATTGTGGTTATGACATATTCACCAGCTTCCTGCTAAAGGGAATTGTGATAGCCAACATCCTTTTATTTAATCCATTTAATGTCTAGAATTGGTATCACTTGTTCATAGAATTAAATACAGTATGAATAAATTTTCTTTAAATATACTATTCAGTTTTATGTCCATATTTAAAAGTTTTATATTGTTAAATTCTTCTTTTCTGATACAGTTAATACCTGAGTCAATCTCTTTAATATATCCAATGTTTGTATTTGTTCAGCACTTACAATATGACAAGTCATATGTCTTTAGAAAGTCAAATAAAGGGGAAAATGATCATAAGCTCAGATCTAAAGATAAACATGTAAAAGGAACACTAAAGAAAAATAGAGAAATGTCTCTGCATGCTGTCCTCCCTGACCATCACTACCTGCCTTCCATCAGTCACCTCTCACCATGTCACAGAACAAGAGCATACTGCTTCTCACCTAGGCTGCTTCTTCCTTCTCTGCCCGTTTGCTTAGCAATCATCCAGCATTTCTCTCAGCTAAACATTTCTAACTCAGAAAAGCCCTTTTACCTTCCTTTTCATGAAAACTGGACATTCACTGATGTTTCTCTGACTGAAATAAGTTTCCCCTAAAGAATGCCAAATTTTTAATCATGAAAACTCTCAACATTTGTTTACAGTAATCACATTTCTTGCCTTATTATTTTACATAATTTTCTTTACTGAGAATTTGAATATCTTCATTTAAAACATCAAACATATTTTATTCATTAACTTCTGGTTTCAATAAAGTACATGCTAACTGAGGAGCATAAATAAGAGAACACACACTCTCACATATGCAATTTGCATAGTTTTAATGGTGCTGTGGTATTATTTTATGCTGTTAGTATTTAACCAAAATGCTTTTTACTTGTCTTGAAGAAGCACGTGTGGAATTTTCGATGATAGGAGCCATAATATCTTCACAAGTTAAAAATGCTGTCATTTGCTAAAAGACATAACAGAGCTTTTATACATGTATGTATATATATATGATAATGAGAATTGCATATTTGGTGGATGCCATATTTGAAAGGAATATTGCTAAATTATAAAAATGGAAGTTATTTATTACCATGTTAAGAAAAAATTTGTATTTATGAAACGTCAACTATATTCTCACAAAACCACAGTAGAATAACTGCATCAAAGCCTCATTAATTTCCCTTTGGCAGTCTTATAATATAGTGAATATTTACTGTTCCTACTGAAGAGATATATTATTTGTAGCTAAAACATTATAAGTCACTCTCAGGATCATGAAATCTAAGTTGTGAAGCAAAGCTTTAGTTAAGAATTCAACTTCTTTTTTTTTAATTTTATTATTTTTATTTTGTGTGTATGGGTGTATTGCATGAATATATGTGAGTCCATCCGTGTTGCAAAATGCCATGGAGATCAGAATAGGGATTTGGATTCCCCTGGAACTGGAGTTAAGGACGGTTTGTGGCCACCCTGTGGGTGCTGGGAATCGAACTCGAGTTCTTTGCAAGTGCAGACAGTGCTCTTAACTGCTGAGCCATTTCTCCATCCCCAAGAATTCAACTTCTAGACCAAGAACCATTCTGAGCTTTGGGATAGTTATATATCAAAAATATTTATCACAAATAATAATATTACTACTGATATTCAAGTATATAATTTGTTCAAAT
>NW_008340850.1:1411734-1415504 GCF_000622305.1 Nannospalax galili
ACAAAATTTAAGAACATTTACCAGTAAAATGAACTAACACTTGGATAGGAGAAAAAAGAATAGGAAGGAATCATGGAGGATGAAGAACATCTATTCAAAGTGAGAGTGTGAAGTGATGACTACTTAAGGTCCACATTGTTGTTTTCTGAACATTAGCTTACTTGTCAAGGAGAAAAATCTCTGGCATGGAAGGAGAAAACCACACAGAAGTATCAGAGTTCCTCCTGCTGGGCCTCTCAGACGATACTCAGTTAAAGCCCCTCCTCCTCTGGATGTTCTTGTCCATGTATCTGGAACCTGCTCATCATCCTGGCAACCAGCTCTGACTCCCATCTCCACACCCCCATGTACTTCTTTCTATCCAACGTGTCCTTTGTGGACATTTGTTTTACATCTACCACTGTCCCCAAAATGCTTGTGAACATCCAGGCACAGAGCAAAGACATTTCCTATTTAGAATGCCTCACACAGGCTTATCTTTTTTGATGGTTTTGGTTGAAATGGGTAATCTTCTACTGCCAGTGATGGCTTTTGATTGTTTTGTGGCCATCTGTCACCCCCTAAACTACACAGTCATCATGAACTCTCACTTATGTGGCCTCCTGATCCTGATTCCATGGATCATTGTTTTCTCAGTCTCCATGTTTCATGTTCTGCTGATGCAGAGACTGTCCTTTCAAAAAGGACTGAATTCCCCCACTTCTTTGAACTAACCCAGATTCTCAAGGTGGCCAGCTCAGATACTTTCATCAATAACATCTTTGTATATGTGGCCACTGCTGTCCTGCGCATGTTTCCTGCCAGCAGCATCCTCTTCCCTTACTATCAGATTGTCTCCTCCTTATTGAAGATGTCCTCCACTGTTAGCAAATATAAAACCTTTTTCTTCCCATGGAAGTGCAATTGCCTCAGTGATGTATACTGTGGTAAGCCCCATGCTGAACCCCTTCATCTATAGCCTGAGGAAAAGGATGTGAAGGGGCCTCTGGGAAGACTCCTCAGAATAGCCTCTCATCCCTGATGAATCAAGTAACAAAGAACTAAGAGGATGTATCATCTCTGAGACAACTGCTGTGCTTTTCAATGCCCTATTTGACTACCCTAAAATTTTTGCTACTTAATTTTCTGTTCCCAAAGCATCATTACTTGGCTTTGTATGTTTATATTTATGCCTCAGGCATTTCCCTGGTCATTCCTTCTAAAATTTTTCCATAGGTGGTCCTCAGTATTTTCATTTTAGTTTTTATACAGTTGTTAAAAACTTGTCATTTGATTTAAAGTCAAATTTAGGGATGTCAACATGGATTAATAGTTAAAGGCATTTTCATCAAGCCTAACAGCTTTAGTTCATTCCTCAGGGCATTCATACTGGACAAAATGAACTGATTCTCACCAGTTGTCCTCTGATTACCATATGAACACCATGCATGGGTACACATACACACACACACACACACACAGACACACAAAAATAAATGCAATAAAATTTTAATGTTTAAATTCATTCAGGTGTTTATTCATGTCCTCTATGAATGCTTTGAATATATTTATAATTGTTCTTTTTATTCTTTTTCAGATTTAATATGAGTTATTCTCATCAGGGAAGACTACTATGGGACTGAAAGTCTTTGGAGGAGTCATACTGTCTTGCTTATTTTGTATTGCATACTTGTACATGGGGAGTTGCACATCTTTCATTGATTGTGGCTTTCAGTATGTTTCTGGCCTATCTGTTTTTGGTGGGCATTTGGATCTCTGTTTGATGTTAATCCTACTTAACTTTTTTTAACAACTAGATAATGCTTGATTTTCAGTCTTGTGGCCACTCAGTAATAACTCTTGGGTTGGATAGCTGAAGTGATCCCTGCTAAGTTGGGGAAAGTGTGACTTCTGACCTGACCAAATAGCATTCTGCATGAGTCACTAAAGAGGAGGATGGGTTGTCAGGGTTGATGCAGGTGTGCCCTCTGATCAAAGGAGGGGACTGGTGCTGGTACTCCTTGGAATCAGGTGCTGAAATGCTGGGATATAGATTTAGAGATCATGACCACTAGCCTGATGAAGAGACAGGCACACCAAGTGGTTTTTGAGAGAGCAGAGGTAACGGTTTTGAAGGATGATAGGTGTGTGAACTGTAATACAGAATCCCAAAAGTAATCTCCACAGGTACTTTAACTGTAAAATTCCAGGTTCTGGAATGAGCCAAAGGTCTAGCATCTGATTTGGAAGTGTGTGCTATGTAATTCTTGAGACTCTGTATGGGAGGTTGCCAGAAGGTAGGTGATGTGAACTCTAAATTGGATAGTAAGCTCATCTCAAGTGCTAAGATGTAGATGGAGAGGGTTCTGGAGGACAAAATCTATGGCCTCTGATCAGGGAGGCAAGCTATGCTCTTGTCCTCAGATGCTGTAGAGTGAATAAACTGCAGGTGGGTACTGAGATGTGGGGATGCAGAAGGAGGAAATGTGGCCTTTTACCTGGGGAGTGAACTCTTCTCAAGCATTAGGAAGTAAGCTCTTTGTGGGTCCTGAGATACTAGTTATTTGGGTGCTGAAGAACAGGAAATGTCAATATTTACTTCTTTGCATACACAATTTTTCTTTATTCAGGATAATTTTATAGATGTATAAAACAAAATATGAAATATTAGCCTATCCATGTAATTATTGAATATTGAACCACTTCCTTGATTGCTTAATTAGGGGTTTCACATTTATTCTTTAGAAAATTGATGGATACATGAATATTGATCTTTTAGCTTCCAACTTTGTTGAGTTTATTAGAGCAAGCATTTTTGGTGGATCCTTTATATTCTGCCTATAAAATATCTATAATTTGCATACTGTTATAATTCAACTTAACATTTTGATAAAATTTTATTCTTTGACAATTTCATATACATATAGAGAGAGACTTGATCATTTTCTCCATTCATTAGCCTCTCTTATCACCTTCTCTGTCCAGATTGAACCCTTCCTGCAACTAGCCCTCTCCTTTTTTGATGTCATTTTGGGACTAACTGAGTTTGATTTTGATAGCTGGCATGAGTGTGAGTACGAAGTTAATTGCTGGAACTTATAAGTGGCTACACCACTGAAGAAAATGACAGCCACCTGCCAGAGCATGCATTAACTGCCTATAGTTCTGTCAGTGATGAGTGGGGCCTCCAGAGAGTCTCCCACATGCATACTAAAATAGTGATGGGCCAAATTTTATGCAGGTCTTGTGAAAGTAACCAGAGTTGTAGAGTCTTCATGAATACAATGGATGTGTGATATTCATAAATCACTGCTTCACAGAACTCTCCAAACTCTGGTTCTGACATTCTTGCATTCCTTATGTCTTGTCACTAATGGGTCATGTGGAAGTTTTGTTTAGGGCCAGTAACTCAAAGGTCACTTATTCTCAGCACTTTCAACAGTTTTGACTTTCTCCATTAACCAATTCACACTACAAGAAGTTTACTGCTAAATGCTAAGAGCAGCACTAATCTATGTGGATAAACCTAAGTATTAGAGCTTAGTTTGATCATGCTCACTTAGCCATGCAACAGCATTATTTCCCTTACTTCCCATAACATCACCAGGCATTGACTCTTGGCCTGGGTTACCATACAACTCTTGAGTTCCCACCTGTAGGGTAGGACTCAAATTCAATCAGAAAGCAATTGGCTACCCCCACAGTAGTCATACCAGCCTTTCACTAGTGGGCATATGGTCCCAGGCAGATCATTATTGTAGCTCATGACTTTTCTTCCACAGATGCATACA
>NW_008340850.1:1418965-1419118 GCF_000622305.1 Nannospalax galili
CAGTAATAAAAACATCCCAACTAAAAAAGCCCAGGACCTGATGGATTTACAGCAGAACTCTATCAGACATTTAAAGAAGATCTGCATCCAATACTACTTAATTTATTCAAAAAGATAGAAATGGAGGGAGAACTTCCAAATTCCTTCTATGAA
>NW_008340850.1:1419150-1420564 GCF_000622305.1 Nannospalax galili
CAACCAAAAAAGAAAACTATAGACCCATATCCTTAATGAACATAGATGCAAAAATTCTCAATAAGATACATGCAAACTGCATACAGACATACATCAAAGAGGATCATCCACCATGATCAAGTCAGTTTTATCCCAGAGATGCAGAGATGGTTCAATATACGTACGTCAATAACATCATAAATCAAATAAATGGACTCAAAGATAAGAATCACATGGTCACCTCAATAGATTCAGAGAAGGCCTTTGACAAAATTCAACATGCATTTATGTTCAAGCCTAGAGGGAATTTGAATGGAGAGAACATACGTCAACATAATTAAAACCATATATAACAAACCGACAGTGAACATCATTCTAAATGGAGAAAAACTGGAAGTATTCCCATTGAAATCAGGAACCAGACAAGGCTGCCCGCTATCCCCACTTCTCTTTAACATAGTACTTGAAACTCTTGGAAGAGCAATAAGACAAAAGAAGGAAATTAAAGGAGTTATAATTGGAAAAGAAGAGATCAAATTATCCATTTTTGCCGATGATATGATATTATATCGAAGGAACACCAAAAATTCCACCAGAAAACTCCTAGAAATTATTAACAAGTTAAATGGCAGGTTACAAAGTTAACCACAAAAGTCTGTAGCTTCTCTATATACCAATAACAAGCAATCAGAGAAAGAGCAATTGAAACACTCCCCTTCACAATTGCTGCAAAATTATATATATATATAAAATCTCAGAATAACGCTGACCAAAAACATTAAAGAGTTCTACAATAAAAAATTTAAATCTTTAAAGAAAGAAATTGAGGAAGACATAAGAAAATGGAAGAGTCTCCCATGGTCATGGATTGGAAGAATTATTATTGTGAAAATGACCATCCTACCAAAAGTCATATATAGATTCAACACAATGCTAGTCAAAATCCCCATGACACTTTTCACAGAATTGGAAAAAAACGATCCTAAGAGTTATATGGAAGCACAAAAGACCTCGGATAGTCCAAAAAACCCTGAGCACTAAGAGCAATGCAGGGAAGATTACCATACCAGATTTCAAGCTGTATTACAGAGCTACAGTCATAAAAACAACATGGTACTGGCATAAAAATAGACCCATAGACCAATGGAACAAAATTGAAAACCCAAATATGAGTAAATGCAATTTCGGCCACCTGATATTTGACAAAGGGGCCAAGAACATTAACTTTAGGAAAGATAGCATGTTCAGCAAATGGTGCTGGCAAACTGGATCTCCACTTGTAGAAGAATGAAACTAAACCCCTATCTTTCACCATGCACAAAAGTCAATTCCAAATGGCTCAAAGACCTCAATGTAAAGCCTGAACCTCTGAAACAAGAAGGACACATTGGGAAAAACCTACAAGACATAGGCATAGGAAAGGATTTTCTAAACC
>NW_008340851.1:0-402 GCF_000622305.1 Nannospalax galili
CTAAGGTTAGAGTTAGGTAGAGTGATAGGTTTAGGGTTAGGAATAGGGTTATTGCTAGGATAATGATTAGATCAAATTTTAATATTAGTTCTATACTTAGTATTAGGGTTAAGACTGAGGTTATGATAAGGTTTAGTGTTAGGGCTAGATTACAGGTAGGTTTAGGGTTAGGGCTAGGACTAGGCTTAGGGTTATGGTTAGGACAAGGGTTAAGCTTATGGTAAGGTTTAGAATTTGAATTAGGTTTGGGTCTAAATTTGTGTTTAGTATCAGGATTAGGGTTGGGGTTAATGTTAGTGTTAGGGTTAGTGTGAGGGTTAGGAGTAGGATAGGTTTTAGGGTTATGATTAAATTTACATTTAGGGCTAGGATTCTGGATAGAGTTACGGTTAGATTTGGGTC
>NW_008340852.1:0-466 GCF_000622305.1 Nannospalax galili
AACCAGCTCTTAGATTCATTGATTCTTTGTATTGTTTTCTTTGTTTCCATTCAATTAATTTCTTCTCTGATTTTTGTTATTTCTCCTCTTCTGCTGGGTTTGGGTTTCATTTGTTCTTGCCTTTCCAGGGTTTTGAGTTGCAGTGTTAGGTCATTTATTTAGGCTCTTTCTAATTTTTTAATAAATGCACTTAGAGCTATAAGCTTCCTTCTTAGGACTGCTTTTAATGTGCCCCAGAGGTTCTGTTGTATTGTATTGTCCTTTTCATTGAATTCCAGGAATTCTTTTCTTTATTTCTTAATTTCTCCTTTTACCCACTCACTGCTCAGGAGTGTGTTGTTCAATCGCCACAAGTTCCTGTAGTGCCTAGGGCTTTGTCCAGTGTTGATTTTGACCTTTATTGCATTATGTTCTGATAGAATGCATGGAATCATTTCAATTTTTTTTGTATTTGTTGAGGTTTGTT
>NW_008340853.1:0-234 GCF_000622305.1 Nannospalax galili
ATTACATTTACTGTAAGAGTTGGGGTTAGTTTAGAGTCAGTGTTGGGGTTATATGTAGTTCTAGGCGTAAGTTTAGGGTTATAATTAACATTAGGTTTAGGGGTAGCTTTAGGGTAAGGATTGGTCTAGGTCTACTGTTAATGTTAGACTTAGGTTAAGAGGTTGGGCAAGGTTAGCGTTTGTATCTGAGTTAGGGGTAGGTTTTGAGTTAGGGTTAGGGCCAGGGTTATGTTT
>NW_008340854.1:0-4583 GCF_000622305.1 Nannospalax galili
ACCATGAGTTGCACAGTGTTTCTCAGTGTACAATATTTTTCAATAATCACAATAAAAGGAAAGTACAAAGTTCAATGATTAACATTTTCTTAACATGGCCAAGCAATGTCTTCATTGTTTTCTCTATAGCCTTGCGGTTTCTATTTTACCATAGAAGTGTAAGACAGCCTGACCCATTTGCCCTTTAATTCTTTGAATTTAATAGTTACAGGTAGGTGTATATATTTGAGAGAATTATTTTTCTCATGGGAATGGGAATTACCAACTCTTTATTTATTGTCTAACCAATATTCCAATGTACCAACTGTACAAACCCTGCCCATGAGAAAGATGCAAATGTCAGCCTGCCAAGTCACACTGTATTGGTTGTTCAATGTTTTTACTATGGTGTCTACCTTTGGGTGATTGTTAAAATGTGATACAAAGATCACATTTCATGCTTACTCCTGTATGTGTATGTATTCTCACTTATGTGTATGTAAATCTAGCTTAGATTCCCTCCTGTGAAATCTTCTTGCCCTTTTCTTCCCAGGACCCTGACCAGCTGGCCAATTCATTTGCTCACAAATAAATAGATAGGTAGGTAGATAGGTAGATAGGTAGATAGATAGATAGATAGATAGATAGATAGATAGATAGATAGATGATAGATGTGTGTGTGTGAGAGAGAGAGAGTGTTTTCCTTAAAATTCACTCATTGAGAAGATCTTTTCTTTTGCTATTGTTTTTCAAGTCCGCATCTATGGGTAACCGATGTCTGTTTTTAGAATATTTACTGATTCAACATCCATATACCAAAACAACCGATCCATTGATCAGGCTCTGACTGCTTCCTCCCTCAGTTGCTCATGTGTGTTAGTCATACAGCCATAAACATGTGCTGACAGAAGGGAAGTGCTGGCATCTTACTAGATGACTTGGGGATTGAGGTTATCTTGGGGGTCAAGATTCCCTGACCATGCCTTTTACTTGTGCCTTGTAGTCCTGCTGAGAGTTGATCCCTGTTGTATCACTTTCCATATGACAAAGTGGGACTGAATCTGCCTAACAGCACGGCTCGGCTGTTTTCCTACAGAACTTGGCTCATGATACACACTTTAGGATCAATGGCTCCTTGTCTTTCACTGTTAAATGTTTGTTCTCAACCAGCCCTGGTAGCATCCTGGACACCATCTTTCTGTACTGCAGGTGATATGGCTTCACTCTAGAATGATACAGTATTTTGGTTCTGCCCAAATTGTTGCTTGCCATAAACTCTACATCAAACCTGTAACACATAAGTGTCTAACACATGTGTACCTGCTCATGCGGAACAAGTGGTGGGGCTGTCTGTACCATGCTTGGTGTTCATAAAGACCTGATCTGGCACTAGCAGAAGTTAGCTGACTTCTGCATGAACCAATATGTGGGCAAAGCAGTCCTTAAACAGCAAACCACTGGATGTTTATTTCTCCATTTTTCTACTGAGATACAAACAGAAGTGTAACTCTTAACTAAGTCCTGAGTTCAGGCTTCGGCTTTTTCTGATTTCCCATGGAATTAGATGAAGGCTTTTACACTTACACTGTCTGGTAATTGTGCTGAGCTTTGTCTCAGCACTGACTGTGGAGGCCAACTAATGCCTTCACTCTTGCATCTGTTGCTTTCCTTCTTCCTCTTCCTCACTCCCTCAGCAGCTCACCCCTACATATGCTCTTTGATAAGTGATAAATCATTGCACAAGCAGGACAATTCCCTCTGTAGGACATTCTTCCAAGCCACTACTGATGAAGGTTTTAGAAAGTGAGCTACCGCCTTGTCCCAGGGACTGCCTGTGTCCCACATGCCGCTCAGAATGAGATTCTCATTATCGGCTGACAATGGTGATGTTTCCTTAACCCCATTTTATCACCCACTTTATTAAAACAGTTCTAGAATAAACTGTACCAGTCAGATCATTCTAGGAACTAGATGGGAAAGCAGATTTAAGCAAACAAATGGTTCACCGTGAAGTAATATCTGTGAAAAATAAAGGTCAAGGAAACAGGATTTGGTAGGAAGAGCCTCAAATGGTGCTGCATTTCTAGTGAATCTTGGCATCCAACCCAATGGAGAACCCTGGAACAAAGATTGCTCCTCAGCGAAGCTCCACATCGGACAAGAAGGCCATGCTCTCATTCCTCAGTCATGTGCAGTTCATTGACTATGTGCTTCATGGGAAGAGCAGGGCCCAAGTTAAAATACTGAGACAGGTCTTGACTGTGCTACAGATGGGGACCGGCAGCTGACCACTTCCTGTTAGCTAAATAATTTTCTTGGAGGAATATTTGAGTGGCACATCTTGATAGGTGCTAGACCCATTTTTCTTTTTTATCTTCTGTTTACATGTTGCCATATTTGGTTTGTCTCCCAAAGGTTCATATGCTGAAAGCTTGGTCACCAGCATGGTGGTTTTGAGGTAATAGAGCCTCTAAGAGATAGGGCCTGGTTGAACTAGATCATGGGGGCTCCACCCTTAAGAATGGATTAATGGGGCTGGAGAGATGGCTCAGCAGCTAAGAGCACTTTTTGCTCTTGCAAAGGACCTGATGTACACTTTAGGATAGATGGGTTTGGTTCCCAGCACCCACACAGCAGCTAACAACCACCCATAACTCCAATTCCAGGGGATCCAACACCCTCTTCAGACCTCTGTGTGCACTTACATACCTACAGGCAATACACCTATACACATAAAAAATAATAAATACTTTTTTTTAAAGAATGGATTAATGCCATCTCATGAAAGTGGTTTGGGTATGGTCGAAGTGAATTAGCTCCAGTGAAAGCAGAGTAATATAAAAAGAGCAGGCTGGCTCCTTCTAGCCCTCTGCTTCCATCTCACCACCTGACTACTCTCTCCTTCCTGCCCAAGGCGGGTTCCTTGTCCATCTTGTGTGATGCATCCTGGAGGGTACTGTAGGATGCTGATGTCATGCTATTTGGACCCTCGTGAAGAAAGGCAAGACTTCCTTTTCTGAACTCTTCTAGTCTGCTTCTTCTCAAGACCTGACCAACCAGTCAATCCATCGCTCATGGATTCATCTGTATTCTTATCTTGGGCCACTGTTTCTGAAATCCACTCAGGGGGAAGACTTCCTTTTGTCACTGTCTCTCAGAGCCATTTCTATGTGCAGGTAATGTCTGTTTTTGAGAGATACACTGAATCAAACATCCATGTGCCCAAACCCCAACCCCCATCTATTAACTGCGCTGTGACCTTTTCCTTTAGCTGCCCATGCAGGACATCCCACATTGTCATAGGTATGAGCTAACGGAGGGCACCGCCATGGCCTTAGTGGCTGACTTGGAGGTTTGGAATCATGCACCAAATAAAACATTTTTAAAAGACTATTTTCTTATGTAGCCCAAGGGTGGTCTCAAGCTTGTGATCCTTCTGCTTCAACATTCCAGTTACTGGGGTTACTGGTGTGTGCCGCTACTCCCTGCCTAAACCTCTTCTGGATATATTCCTTGGCCTCGGGTATTACTTCATCACAATACAAAATGGACTAAAACGCACATCCTTGACTTTCTGTGCAAGTTCTCTTTATTATTTAAATGATGCTGTTTCTTAGGTTATTGGCACATACATGCCCACTTTTCTGACAATCTCATCCACTCCCATTCGTACATCAAATGAGAGTCTAATAAATTCTGTCTTAGTCATCTTTCCATAACTTTGACAAAATATCCAAAGTCAAGCAACTTATAAGGAGGAAAGATTTCTTTTGGCTTACAGTTTCAGAGGCCTCAGTCCATGGCCACTTAGCTCCATTACTTTGAACGTGTGGGAAGGTAGAGTACATGGCAGAGCAAAGCTCATGTCTTGGCAGCCAGGAAGCAGAAAGGAAGATATAGGAGGAGCTGGAGTCCAAATATCTCCTTCAACAGTAATCTCTTTTTAAATACAATCTAGATCATCCAACTGCTTTTTTAGATATGCTATATAATCCTAATATTTAGTACTTCCAAAAGTAGCCCTGTTTTCTTATTAGCCAAAACTTTATTTCTGTACACTAATCTCAATGAATGGATCCACTTTTTTATTCATGAGTTCAAAATGCACAGCATAAAATTATCCTGGATCTTTTTATAACTCCTTAATGTAAACTCTATTAGTGATCATTGTCAAACTCAAATATCCCTTGACCTTGCCTCTCCATTTTATTGCCAGCCAAGTTCATACTATCATAATATTTTAAAACCTGAACCAATATAAATGGAGTTTGTTTTGTTCTGGTAAACACAGCAGTCAGAATGATTCGTCTGAAATGTACAGTCCACTGTGCGCTCTTAGACGTTTTTACAACCCACTTGTTTTTACTGAAACCTCCTTTATCTCCACTCCTATTGTGTCTGGTTAACTCTTATTCATCCCTTTACAAACCTTATGGCAGGGTTGGAGAGATGGCTTAGTGGTTAAGAGCACTGGCTGCTCTTGCAGGGAACCCAGGTTCAGACCCCAGGACCCATATGGTGGCTAACAACTGTCCATAAGTCCAGTTTCAGGTGATCCAATGCCCTCTTCTGACCTCCACAGGCATTGCATGACATGGGTGCAC
>NW_008340854.1:4660-8666 GCF_000622305.1 Nannospalax galili
AACAAATAGAAAAATTTTAAATAATTATAGCACATATAAAACTACAAGAAATAGCAATACCAATAACTATGTTTGTCTACCAAAAATTAACTAGAAGTTGATGCTTTGCTTTTTTTGCTTTTTTTTCTGTCTTTTATTTCTTAAATAAACGTTACAAAAACAGCTGCAACTCTAGCACTGTCCTCTTTCCTGTCCCAACCCATCCTGGGGTCAAGATTCTTTCATATTTGCCTTCCATCATTCCTTTTAAGATGTTAGACACCATTCTGTCAGTTTTTCAATAGTAATTCTTTTCTCCTTGACGTCCCTTTGCAAATTAAGTCTCTTTGTTGTGGATATGCAATAATTTCACTATAATATGTGTAAGTATTTGTATTCATTACTTGTTACAATACTGTGACAAAATACCTGACAGAAGCAACTGAAGGGTTTGTTTTGGCTCACAGCTAATGGTTCCCCTGCATCATGGCAGGAAGACATGGCAGCAGGAGCTTGAGGTAGCTGGTCACAGTGCTGCAGCCAGGAAGCAGATAGAGATGGACTTAGGTACTCAGCTAGCTTTCTTCCTTCTATGCAGTCCAGGACCCAGTCCATGGAAAGGTGCCATCCATATTTAGGGTGTGTCTTCCCACTCCACTTAACCTAATCTAGACAATCCCTCACAGATTCTAAATCCTGTCAAGTTGATGATCCAAAATAATCATCACAAGTATTGATTTTTTTATATAACCAGAAGTGTGTTTCTATAGTGGTTCTAAGTCCTATCAGATTGACACTCCAAGTACAGATGAATATTTAATCCTGCTTTGAGCTCATTGCCCTATTTTGGATGAGATGCTGTCATTTATCTTCCATCTTTTCTCTCTTTATCATCCTTTCTTCTTCTGTAAGTCTATTGGATGAATTATGGACTCTTCACCTTTCATTTCTGCCCTCTAACTGCTCTTTTAAATTTTCTAATATGCTGTATTTTTATACTCTATCCATCCAGTATTACTGTGCTTATTTTTATTTCTGTTATATTTGGGTTGTTAGTTCTTTTTCACTTGGTTCTGTTCTTTTTTGTGGTCTTGGTTATGTCTTGAATGTCTTTATTTCTTGAATCATTTTAAACAACTTTATTTTCTTTTAAATAATACTATTATTGATTCTTTGAGAATTTCATACAGTGTATTGGGGCGGGGGTCTTTTTGAGACAGGGTTTCCCTCTAGCCACAGCTGGCCTGGAACTCACTATGTTGACCAGGCTGGCCTTGATCTTACAGAGATCTGCCTGCTTCTGCCTCTGAAGCAGTGGGATTAAAGGCATGTGCCTCCACACCTGGTTTCATACAGTGTATTTTGATCATATTCAGACGCCCTCCCCATCTCCTCTCAGATACACCCCCATCTTTCTGCCTCTCCTGCATGTCCTCTTTTATTTTTTTAAAGACCTATTGAGTCTAATTTGTGTTCACCGAAGGTTCTTGAATGTGGGTCCATCCCTTGAAAAGTAGTCAACTTACCCAGTATCACACCCTTAAAGAATACTGACTCTCTCTCTCTCCCAGCAGCTATCAATTGCCAATAGGTCTTCAGCTAGGTCTGGGGCTTCCTGCCTACCTCTCCCCTCCATGCTGGGTTTTTGACTGGCTTGGGCTTGTGCAGGTCTGTTCATGTTCTCACAAGTGCTGTGGGTTCATCTGTGTAACTGTCCTGTTGTGTCTAGAAAACACAGTTTCTTTGTATTCATCCACCACCCCCGGCTCTTACAATCTTTATGCTGCCTCTTTCACAATCACTGTGAAGTCATTCTAGGGTATCAGTTTGTTATGGCCAGGTCAATTGGCTCTTTTATTATGAGGTTGTTTTGTTTTGAGACAGGGTCTCCCTGTAGCCCCAGCTGGCCTTGAACTCACTTATGTAGACAGTCTGGCCTTGAACTCCCAGAGATCTGCCTGCCTCTTTTTTGGTCTTATTTAGCCTCAGCTGGCCTGGAACTCACTATGTAGGCCAGGCTGACCTTGAACTCACAGAGATCTGCCTGCCTCTGCCTCCCAAGTGCTGGGATTAAAGGCGTTCGCCACCCCAACCAGCCTTCATTTTGAATTTTATCTTCGTATTTAATAACTTTAGATAATAATTTCAACTTCAAAAGGACTGTATTAGTTGAAAGAATTGCTGGATTTTATCCAGTATTTATAAGTGTTCATAGTTGGGAAGAGTTTTAGATTAACCAAATTTATAGGAAATCTCGATTATTTTTTCTACAGATATTATCTTGGGACTTATATTGGGTATTGAAAACTGTTGATAAAACAGAAATTGATCCTATAATCAAGTTCACATTGTAAATTAGACATCAGGGCTAACGAGATAGTCAGGGGGAAAAGATACTTGCCACCAAGCCTGATGATCTGAGTTTGATCTAGGGAACCCACAAGGTAGAAGGAGAGAACCAACTGACACAGTTGTTCTCTGACCTCCACATATATTCTGTGGATCATGGGCATGGAAAGAAAGAAAGAGGAAAGAAAGAAAGAAAGAAAGAAAGAAAGGAAGAAAGAAAGAAAGAAAGAAAGAAAGAAAGAAAGAAAGAAAGAAAGAAAGAAAAGAAGAAATGTTTAAAATAAATTAGGCATCAGTTTCTCTAAGAAGATTTGTCCAACTTTTCTCAAATCTACACCACAAGAAATAACCCAGCACTGTGCATTCCCTCACCTTCATATCCTTTAATTACATGTTTATTTGTCTACATCATATTCTAGACTATAAACTCTGACATGGTAATAACCTTTCTAATAATTCCACATCAACTTGCATAAAGTCTAGCATCCTTCTTATCCTTCTTTATTCTAAGAATAAAAATATAGATCTGTTTCTTGACCTACATGGGGTTGCATCCCAGTAAATTTACTGTGAAAAGATGAGTTGCTATACCCTAATCCATTGGCCGCATATAATTTGCCACTTGGCCTCACCTAGTCCTGCTCAGAACACTTATGTCAATCGACAGTTGGGCAAAAATCACAAAGCCTTTTCTAAAAGATCTATTATTATTATTATTATTTATTATTATATGTGTGTGGTTGGGGGGTAAGGGAGTGTCACAGTGCACATTTCGAAGTCAAAAGGCAACCTTGTAGAGTCAATGCTTCAGGGGATTGAACAGGCTGTTAGGCTTACCCAGCAAGTGCTTTTACCCACTAAGCCATCTTACCAGCTCAGGAACCCATTTTATAGAAAGTGTTGACTATTTCATATAATTTACTGAATACCTGAATAGCACATTTAAAACCCTGGCAGCACAGAATTGCAGTACTGGTTGTTCATCGCTTGGCTGACTGGGCACCTTAGCTTACTGTCTATGACCAGCCCCATTAGAGAATCACATCACCTATTTCGATCCTGGGAAAAGATCACAATCAAAACCTGAAAGTACAGTTTTTACTGTATGTGTATTGCTTTCACAGCATCATAAACTCAAAATTGTAGTCAAGCCATAATGTCGCCATGTGTAATTGCTTCAGAAGGGCTTCATGAAAATTCAGTTATCAGTCTATTATTTTCCCCATCGTTCATGTACAACCAGCCTTTTCTTGTTTTCTGAGTTCTTTCTTCCCTGCAGATAAGTTTGCTCAAATGTCCTCTATCCTTAAACAATAATGCCTCCCTTAGTCCTGTTACTTTCTAAACATAGCACCTTATCTCTTCTTCAGGTATTTTGCAGTTTACAATTTCTTCGTCTCTAAGTTCTCTTAAAATCAAACCAGTCAAATCTAATCCTTCCCAGATGACATTTCCAAAACAATACTGGTCACCCGTGAAACAATTTGTTGTAGCAATTTGTGTTACTTGCTGTCTGTGTTTATGACTACTGGTTGACTTGGTTTCCTCCTGGGGATCCCTGAATCTTGGCTTGCTTTTTTTCTATGTAGGAACTTGAAACCTGGTTCTGTTTTCTTACACTAGTTATGTCTTAACCCTACTTCAAGTCTTATGCTACATCCCACACCTTTTCCAAAAA
>NW_008340854.1:8708-12390 GCF_000622305.1 Nannospalax galili
ATATATATATATATTACAATTGCATTTCACTTTTCTTTGACAGCACAGTACACCTGGGATTCCTCGCCAGGTCTCTAAGCGCTGGAAGCTCTCTGTTGCCCCCTACTGGTAGTTGGCAGACTAGTACTTAGAGTATTTTTTGTTGGTGTGGAAACTTTCTTGCTTGACCTAGGTACCCTTCAGTTCTTCCCTTCTCACTTCTCATTGCTACTGTTTCTTCAGTTATGAATTTAGATTGGCTTCTGCAGATCCCATTCTTCTGCCCAAACTTGCTATTCCATGGACATGAGGGTGTCTTTTTAGTATTCTGGGTGATTCCTGTTATGTGAAAATACTCATCTTTCCTTATTTACCCATAGGGCATTTATTGTAAGTACTGGATGGTCTTTAAAAAGTTATCTGCTCTTAAGACTTTAATATCTTCCTCTGGATTAAGATTTGGTGGATAATTTATTAGAAATGATGCTAGCTCTCTAATGAAAATTCTCATCTTGGGTATCTGAGATAGAAGTAATAAATCTTGAGTTAGAGAGATGGCTCAGTGGTTAAGCGTGTTTACAGCTCTTGCAGAGGACTAGACTTTGCTTCCCAGCACTTATGCTGGACAGCTAACAACTGCCTGTAACTTCAGATCTGAAGGATCCTACACCTCTAATCTCCATGGGTACTTGCATCCATGTGCACATAGCCACACAGACCCCCCACACACACATACATAATTAAAAATAAGATTGAAAAAGAAGTGATAAATCTGCATTTTGATGTATTTATACAATCAAGTGAAACATGCCTCTGGTAAAAATTTAAACAATATTAATGCGAAAATGCTAAATGTCAGCAGTGAGGGAACAGGGATATAACTCTGTGCTGTCACCCTCAGCAGCCTGAGAATGTCCTTTGATTTTTTAGGAATGATGACTGAAGCTAAACCAGGGTTCATGGCTTTGATGCAGAAAAGAATGCCAAGTCTAGCCAGTTTGAAGCAGAGATGGAGATTTTATTAAAGATCATTCAGTATAGGTGTTAAGCACAAGGGGTCAGAGAGAGATACTCCAAAAGAAATAATCAGATGTTGGCATGTGCTTCCCAAGGGAGAATAGGGAATGTAAGACATACTCAAGTGTGGGCATGGGCTTCTCAAAGGACAGTCACAATCAACTGTCTTAGCATTACCCATATGCCGTTTTTGTTGGCTCTCAAGTTACATCTCAAACGCTTGCTCAAGACACTTTTTTCCTTTTCTCTCTGTTTGGACAAGCAAGACTGTAAGGTGGGTTCAGAAATGCCCTGGATGGAATTATCTGACAAAAGGAAACCAGGAGCTGCTAGTGTTGGGTGAGGGCTTAGTACATGTTCTTTCTCTGTAAATGGGGTTTCTGGTGAGATCCTAGAAAATAGAAGGTTTACAACTGGGAAGGGAGAAAAACCTTAAGTAGTTGTTAACTGTGCTCAAATTCTTGCTTCTCTGCTTGTGAGAGGCTTTGATCAGACTCAGGGTAAGACGTTCCTTTCCCTTCTCATGGTCCTATGATTTTCCCTATCTTTCTAGCTGGCCTCACTAAAGAGTAAGGCATTCTTTCCTTTCTTAGGTTCTCTTAAGAGCCTCCCTTAAGGCACCAACTGTTAAGTTTCTGGAGGATCCATCCAGACACAAAGTCAACACTTTCATGTTTCCACTGATTTTGATGCATTTGGTCCATCAAGCCTGGGATGCCTGTAATCTGACTCAACCCCCTCATCTTAAGATTCTTTCTTCTCTTGACGTCATTTATGATCATTGTCCCACATCCCTGGAAATCTTACTTTCTTGTAAGATTGCTTTCTTGTTGGCTTGTGACTCTTCTGAGTTGACCATGTGGGCATTAGCTAACATGTTCCTCTTGACCTTTTCCGTCTATACTTCCTTGCTTGGCAATTCTTCACAGAACTATAAGTTGCCCAGACAACACTCTTAGAACTCCATCTCTCATAACATCTCAATCTAGCCACAGATCAGAGTGCTTCTACTTGTTAGACATTTCTGCCTGTTTGTCTGGGGTCACCTAAAATTCACTATCCAAAACAAACTTAGCTTTTCTATGAATTAAAAAAAAAAACTGTTCATCCTTCTCTCTTTACTGCCGCCTTTCAGTCCCCCATTATCAATTCGACCTCTTCAATGTTCTCATACTTCTAAGACATCCCACTCTCATTTCACTGTTTTCATCTCTTACAGTTTTCACATCTGTGTCACTTGAGAGTCCCATCCCCTGCTCACTGATCAAAAGCTCTGCAAGGGTCTCCTAAAGGCAATGACTGTTCCATTGTTATTTCTTAGTACCTACCTCACTCACTCTTTGACATATAGTAATAGTAGTAAAATAGCCAAGTCAGTGGATACAGATTAAAGGTTAGATTTTCTTTTTTAAACAAGGTGGTCAAGGTTTTCCCCCTCTACTTTGTCAACCTCTTTCATTTGGGCACCTTCATCAATCTCTTACTTGAGTAAAACTGAATATTCACTGCTCCCTTGAGTGTACATTTTACTTTCCTTTTGGATTGCTTTCTGTATTCTTTTCTTCCTGTTTGAAATGCCCATCGGCCCCAAAGACGTCTAACAGAATCCTGCAGATCCTTCAGGGCTTGGCTTCAGTACCTCATTCCTCACAAAGACTTTCCCGAATCCTTAAGGCTCTGGGTTCCCATGGAATTTGGATAACACCTCTCTTATAGAACTGATTGCAATCTTTTCTAAGACTAAATTTACGAAATAGTAGGGTTTTGTTGTGGAAGGGACATTAAAATTTTTCTAAGACAACTCTACCATATAGCTAAAAATTAAATGTCACCCAGACTTAGAACCCAATCCTCCTGAATCCCTTTCTGGGACAATGCAGCCTGTGCAGTTGTTTTTTCTTTTCTTGGAGAGTAGAGGCCCTCAGGGTCAGAGGTTGCATTTGATTTGCTTCCTTCATAATATTCGATGCAACACTTTTTATATAGTAGGTTCATGAATCTATGCTGGTTGTAAATGAGTATTAGATGTGCAGATTAACTGATATTTTTGACCAGTGGTACCCCTAATTCCCTGGAAAATAGTGTGAAGCAGGGATTTCTTAGTGATGAGGAAGCTGGGAGGCAGGCAGGGTTAGGAGGCAATATAGTGGCTCCTGCCTACTAGGGAGACACTGCAGACACAGCAGGTACTGTGGGGATGTCTACATAGCCACACACGGAGACTGTGTGAGAAAACCACCCCTGCGGCAACCCTCCCACCTCCCACGAAGGAACTCACTATTCCCATACCTCACTGCTTTCTACTGGTTAGAGCTACTCCCCTGGTCTTCTGGGTCTGTCATTTGGCCCTTCGGGGACTCCTTGAAGAGCCAGACCTTGTGCTTTGTGGGAAGGTTTCTCATTTGAGGCCAGGGTGGAAGAGTCTGCAGATAGCTTGTGTCTGATAAAGCATCCCCGAACCTAAACCTGTGTGTTGAAGTATGGCAGCATTGATTTTGGCAATATAAAGCTGGTGGCATCTGTTCTAAAGAAACAGGCCTGAAAGGGGAATAATTTTTAAAATGTTTTATACAAGTAAATAGTGAAATTCATGAGTAACCTTAAAATACAGACTGAAAAAAATCTTATTTGTTAGCACAAGAATTTGTAAATCCATATAGGATTTTTAAAAAATTACCAAATTCTT
>NW_008340854.1:13844-39706 GCF_000622305.1 Nannospalax galili
ATGGCTCAGCAATTAAGAACACTGGCTGTTCTTGCAGAAGATCTGGGTTCAAATCCCAGCACCCACATGGAGGCTAACAACTGTCTGTAATTCCAGTTCCAGGGCAATCCAACGCTCTCTTCTGACTTCCGTGGGCATTACACTGCACAACACAGGTGCACTGACATATGTGCAGGCAATATACTCATATACATAAAATAAAAATAAATAAACCAAAAAAATTTTTAATTAAGGAAACTAAAGCTCCCCAAATCAAAAGGAATTTTCTTAGTTACATAAAGAGCTGAGCTGGGGAGTGGGAGGGCTTTAGTCCTTCAGATGACACAGTGCTTTTGCTACCAACAGATGCAGAGAATCTGCTTTGCCTCTAACACCATAACCCTATCACACCCACCTAAACCTCAAGTTTTTCAATATGCAAAATGAAAGAAAATAAGAATAATATTATATTAGTCACAAAGTTCAAATGAAATAATATATGGAGAGATTTATAGGATAAGTAAACAGTATATGAGCGTATAATCTCATTATTTCTTAATATTTTAGAAACGGGTCAAGAACTAAGTTATGTCTAGCTTCTAGCAAAATTACAAGACAGAGAAGATGAACGTTTTTTGTTTGTTTTCCCAGATTAGTGTTTACACCCGTCTCCCACCTCCCAATTAACCTCCTTTCCTCCTACGTTTGTCCTGTCTCTCAGGGAGGAATGTTACTTGAAAAGGCATTAGAAGATATTTTAAAGGCAGAGGGTCATCCATATTTACAAAACTTTTTTGCTGCATCTGTTTGTCTTGACTGTCCTATGAGGTACTCACTTATGCAGGAAGCCATCCACCACCCACTCTCTCTTGTATGAGACTTAGAATCAGTTTTCTTGTACTTTGGAGTGACGGCTCAAAAGCCAGGTGATCTGTCATTACTGATGCTCCTCAGCTTACAGAATACATCCATCATAAATTGAAAATATCACAAGTTGAAAAGTGCCTTTAACACATCTGTCACCAAACATCACAGCTCAGTGACACTGAGCTGTTGGTTATCAGTTGTTGCCCATCCTGACTGTGTTGCTGGCTGGGAGCTGTTGTTGCCAGGCTGCTGTTCAGAATCGTGAAGAAAATCATACTGTATATCACCAGCCTGGTGAAAAAGAATCAAAATTCAACAAAGCACAGTTTCTACCAAATACATATTGCTTCCACACTATCATAAAATAAACAATTATAGGTCCAACATCAGTAAGCCAAACACCATCTATACACCCCTAAGAACTGCCTTACCCTGTTTGACATAGTTAAAACTAAGGATTAGGCCTGGCGTGGTGGTGCACGCCTTTAATCCCAGCACTGGGGAGGCAGAGGCAGGTGGATCTCTGTGAGTTCAAGGCCAGACTGGTCTACTTAGTGAGTTCCAAGCCAACGGGGGCTACAGGGAAACCCTGTCTCAAAAGACCCCCCAAAAATAAAAACAAAAAAACCAACAAACCATAAGCAACTAAGGATTAATGAAGTAGTTTAAAATGAAGAAATGGAATCTTTGCACAAAGGAATGAGACAATGAAGACTCTTCTTCAAGTTACAGCAAAAGCGGGCTGCTTTTATTCTTTTAGGAAGCTGTCCGTCAACGGTCTGTATGTGCATTCTGATGTGGAGATGTAAAAAGCATTATATAAAGAGCACTGTGGGAGAGATTCTGCACTTGTTAGATCTGTTCATTCAATTCTGTGTTGTTAACGTTATTCTAAGTACTGGAAGAAGAAAGCTGGACAAAACAGATAGGTTGCTCACTCATTCTTTAAATATGCATTCCAGACAGCCGACGTTGATGAAATATTACAAGTTGGTTGGGTATGATCAAGGCGAAAAATGAGCTTTCATTATTACTTTATATAATAATGAAAAAAAATCAAAATTCAACATCATTATTTATATTATACATATAATGACCCTGTTATTATATTTAAAGGTCAAGTCAAAGCAACTGGCACATACCAGAGAGCTCCAAAATGATTTAAAACAGAAAAAAGAATCTTGAATTTCCTAAGGAATTATAAAAAGAAACTAGAATGACTAATCTTTAGCTTTGTCTCTCCAAAGTCAATAAAAGGAAAATGAAGGCTTGTAAGATGGCTCAGCAGGTAAATTACTGGCTGCCAAGCTTGACAACCTGAGCTGGATCCTCAGGACCTACGTGGTAGGAGAGAACCAACTCTATAAGTTGTCCTCTGACCTCCACATGCACGTTGTTGTGGCACACATCCCCAACCCAATAAATAAATGTCATGAAATATTTTTAAAAGTAAAAACCATGATTTGGTTTTGAAAAAAGAAAATTTACATATATAACATCATTGACCACTAACAACCCCACAACGTGGGGACAACAGAGTAGGAGGGAGAATCAAAGGGTGTTTTACAAGGATAATGAATTCTGTTGACTTTTCCCCTTCTTGGCTATGATAATTTTTGCCTCTTTTGTAATCACAGTTTGCTGGAAAGGCACATGGTTTTGACTGATTTTTGCTTGCTACAGATTTTGGTTTCCAAAAGTCCAACCCCATGACTAAGAAAGAGTAAGTTTCAGGTTTGCTAGCTTCACCAAGAACACATACTTTGATTACATAATTGTACAACCAACTGGGGTTCTAGCATCAACTTGAATTTTCTCATTGGCGCTCACACTGGAGGATATCATATTGCATGGGGAAGAACAGGGAGCAGTTATAATTTTCATGGACTTATAGCGGGACTGGACTGGAAGAGGGACTCATCAACTTTAATCTCCTCCCCAGTATAAGAACCTCCTGGCCCCACATAAAGATACCCTTCTTCTGAATGTACATAGTGAAGACAGTTTACTTGTTTTGAAGGATTCTGTTATGTGGTACTTTAAAAAAAAATCCTGTATGTGTATGTGTGTGCACACATATATATGTATGGGCATGCATGTGCCCATGGTACATATGTGCAAGTCAGAAGACAACCTCCAGTGTTAGCTTTGTCCCCAAGGTCTCTGCTTCCCTACCTCATTATGTAAGTGCTAGAATTACAGACTTGTGCTGCTACGCTTGACTTAACATGGGTCCTGGGGATTCATACTCAGGTCCTCCTACTTACACTACAAGTGCTTTACCCACTAAGCCATCTCCCCATCTGTCATGCTTTATTATGGTGGAGGAAATATGTAACTATTGTCTATAAAAACTTCCATAAACCAAATCAGATGGACTCTCACTTTTATCTAATGACTTTGCTCCTTCCCACCACTAACAAGTCCTCATTTCTAGGTTACACATTTCAATTACTCCACAAGGCTCTGTGTAACATGACTTCCCAAACTGTAACCAGTTTGGATGGCGGAGATTGAGGTGGCAGGTGATCCAAATGTTTGAGTCTGTTACCTAATGTGTTAGTTCTTTCTCTCAATCTTGTAACATCATCAGATTTGGTCAGCATAGCAATTTATTTCTTTATGAATATTGCCAGATGAGGTGACTCAACAACTCATTTTCTTTGGATCTAGAAAGTGCTTAATAACAGTATGTTGACTGTAATATTAGGCCTGGGTTTGATGATACCATGCAGTGAGTCACAGAGTTACATTATTGCTTTCATTGTAATTTACAATTACTTTGGTAATGTTGGTAAAGGAAAAACAAAGTGAGCAATTCTCAATTTACAGAGTTGTGTTCCAGAAGTTAGATATTTGAAATATATTTTACACAAGTATTAAAATTTCAGATCAGCTTACCAAAGTCCTTTTAATTTCTAATACTTGACCTATAATGCTATAATAGAAACCAATTGCAAAACAAAATATTGCCCTGGGTTTTTTGTTTTGGTTTGGTTTTAGTTAATGGTTGTATTCCAGAAGTTAGATATTTGAAATATATTTTATATAAGTATTGAATTTTCAGATCAGCTTACCAAAGTCTTTTAATTTCTAAAATACTTAACCTATAATGCTATAACAGAAATCAATTGCAAAACAAAATATTGTCTTGGGTTTTTTGTTTCGGTTTGGCTTTGGTTAACTTGTACCTCACACATGACTAGAAATATTCTAGCATTCAGCATTCTGTTTAACAATGATTTTGCTGGATTAATAAGCCAAGTACCAGTCCTGAGGGCAACAGACACTTCCCATCTCCTGTTCAGCTGAGTTAAAGACACCCTGGCTACATGATCTGAATTAAAAGACCTGGACTCCTTGAACCTGAGCCTGGTGAGGGATGGAAGCTGAGCACAGTGACAGATGCTATAGATCATCTGTACCAAGTGTACCCCTGGGCAGCCAAGATATCTCAGCAGGTAAAGGCATTTGCTGCCAAGCCTGATGGAGCCTGATAACCTGAGTTCGATCCACATGGTGGAAGAAGAGAACCAAGTCCCACAGATTGTTCTCTGACCTCCACATGTGCACACACACACACACACACACACACACACACACACACACTAAACATTTTTTTTAGAATGACAAAAATACTTCCAAACAAACAGAACTAACACTGCAGGACATGTGAGGTTTGTTTTTTTTTTGAGGGGGCAATCTAAATGCAGACCTGGCCCCAGCAATAAATAATAAATAAATAAATAAATAAATAAATAAATAAATAATAAAGTGTGATTTTGTAGAAAGCCATACATATAAGCACTTATCTTGGCCTCCACTGGTTCCACTCAGAGATGCAGTCTTCCCTTCCATATCAGCCTGATCTGTGATGTAATCTATGTTCGCTCACCTCTCACCCCCTTTCCTGAAAGTTACAATCAAGTCTCTCGGTTTTGCTTCCCTTGTCCTGTGAGCACTCTCGAAGGCATTAGCATTCTTCTAAGATGCTTCTCTTACTAAGTAGCTAAATAAACAAGTACTTTAGAATGGAATGCTGCTAGAAACAGAAGGGAAGGGGAGCTACAGAGTCTCTCCAGTAGGACCTCTGGACCTACATCCTCGGCCTCACTTACACCTGACAAAGAGAGGCCACTGCTGAGTCAAATAAAATGCATTGACTTCTCAAGGGAAAAGCAAGAATAGGTTGTTTCTGGACCTTAAGGGAAAGCTGAGGTTGGTGTAGAACCTGACCTTTGATAAGAAAACTGAACAGAGCTCCTTGTAGGAGCCAAGGCCTAACTGGTTCAGCCTTGCTTTTACCTCTGAGAAAGGCTCAGTTATTGCAAGAGCCTGTGTCCTTATCCACAGTTTAGAGATATTATCAATTCTGAAATATGTTCATCCTTGGCAAGTCACAGAACTTGGCCCAAGTTGCCATGAAGTTATTCATATTTTTTCTCTCATTCACACATTTAATATAAAAAATGTCACATACTGATGTGATTGTTTTGAGGTCCAATCCTAGTCTTGACTTGGTTCAATAAAGCATATATTAACTTTCTAATATGTGAAAAACCTCTGAATTTCTGTGTTTATGGGATTAAACTCTGATGCTCTGAGCTGGATGCAAACCTCGGCCCTCATACCAGTTGTGTGACCTTGCTCAGTTGATTTAACTCTTCTGTGCCTCAGTTTCCTCACATGTGAAATGGGACTAACCACAGCACCTACTTCAGGGTTATTGTGAAGATTTAAATTACCCTTATGTTTTAAATTCTTACTTATTTTTATTTTATGTCTGCAAGTGTTTTGCCAGCATGTATGCAGGTGCACAGTTGCATGCAATGCCTGTGGAGGCCAGAAGAGGGCGTCAGATCCCCTGAAACTGGAGTTACAGGTGGTTATTAGACACCATGTGGGTGCTAGGAACTGAAGCAGGGTCCTCCGTAAGAGCCACAGGTGCTCATAATTGCGGAGCCATCTCTCCAGCCCCTTATTTTATTGTTTTAGTCAGAGTACAAAGTAATGGGTTTCACATGCATCTTTATTCTCATACATATCTACCATCGTGGTTTGTTCTCATCTCCTACCCTTTGCTGCTTGGTCTCCTTCCTCTCCCCAAATAGTCACCCCTTCTGTCACCATGTTACCTGTATTCCATTACTTTTCCCCCCTCCCTCCTGTACACACAGACACACACTTAAATCTAGGTTCCACAGATGAGAGAAAACATGCAATATTTATCTTTCTGGGTCTGGTTTATTTTGCTTAACTTAATGGTTCTGGTTCTATATATTTCTTTGCCCGAGGTGTCACCATTTCACTCTTCTTCACAGGGGAATGAAATTATGATGTGCATGTGCACCACATTTTCTTTATGCAGTCATCTGCTAACAGACATCTAGCTTGGTTCCAAGTCTCAGCTGTTGTGAGTAGTACAGCAGTAAATATGGATGTGCAATTATCTCTGTGGTGTGCAGCCTTAGAATCCTTTAGGGACAGTAGGATCATGCACTAGCTCTATCTTTAGGTTTTTTAAAATTTTGTTTATTTTTACTTTATGTGTATGCATGTATTGCCTGCATGTAGGTAAGTGCACCCATGTCGTGCAATGCCCATGGAGGTCAGAAGAGGCCATCGGACATCCTGGGACTGGAGTTATGGACAGTTGTTAGCTGCCATGTGGGTGCTGGGATTCAAACCCGGGTCTTCTGCAAGAATAACCAGTGTTCTTAACTGCTGAGCCATCTCTCCAGCCCCCTATTTTTAGTTTTTAAATTTTTTATTGACATTTTATGTGTAGGAATGTTTTGTCTGCATGGGTATAAGTGTACCTGTGCATGCAATGCCTGTGGAGGCCAGGAGAGGGTGTCAGATTCCCTTGAACTGGAGTTACAGGTAGTTGTTAGTGGCTATGTGGGTACTGGGAACTGAACCCAGGTCTTCTGCAAGAGTAGCTAATGCTCTTAACTGCTGAGCCATCTCTCCACTCCCCATTTTCAGTTTTTTGAAGAACTTCCATACTGCTTTCCACAGTGGCTACTTCAGTTTATATTACCACCAGCTGTGAATAAGAGTTTCTCTTTCTTCACATCCTTGCTAACATTTGTTGTCATTTGTTTTCTTGATGATAGCCATTCTGATTTAGGGGGTTTTAATTTGCATACCCTGATGGCTAAGGTAGTTGAACACCTTCCCAAATATTTATTGGTCATTTTTATTTCCTATTTAAGAATTGTATTTTAAATTCATTAGCCCATTTGTTAATTACTTTTTAGAATTATTTAAAGATTCTAGTTATTCCCTGTCAGGTGTTTCTTTGGAAAAGATTCTCTCCCATTCTGTAGGCTGTCTCTTCATGCTGATGATTGTTTGCTGTGCAGAAGGTTTTAATGTCATGCAGTTGTCAAATCTTAGGATTATTTTTTATGTTTTTGGAGTTCTCAGAAAATTCCTCTCTGAGAGAGAGAGAGAGAGAGAGAGAGAGAGAGAGAGAGAGAGAAATGGTGTTTTGCCTGTTTTCCTCTAGCAGTTTCAGAGTTTTAGGTTTTATACTAAGGTCTTTGTTTCATTTTTAATTGATTTCTGTGCAGAATGAGAGATATGGTCCTACTTTCGTTCTTTCACATACAGATAATCCAGTTTTTCCAGCATCATTTATTAAAGAAGTTGTCTTTTTTCCAATGCTTTTTTTTTTTTTTTTTGTCTTTTTTGAGACAGGGTCTCCCTGTAGCCCCAGCTGTCCTGGAACTCACTATGTAGACCAGGCTGGCCTTGAACTCACAGAGATCCGCCTGACTCTGCCTCCCGAGTGCTGGGATTAAAGGCGTGCGCCACCATGCCCAGCTTCCAATGCATTTTTTATACTTTCATCAGAGATTAGGTGGCTATAGCTATGTGGGTTTGTTTTTGTATTCTTTATTCTATTCCACTGGTTTCTATGCTGTTTTTGTTAGTGCCATAATGATTTTGTCATTATGGCTCTGCAGTATAATTTGAGGTCAGGGCAATGTGATACCTTTAACGTTGCTCTTTCTACTTAGGATTAATTTGGCTAGTCAGGGTCTTCTGTGTTTCCATGTGAATTTTAAGACTGTTTTTTTCCAATTCTATGAAGAAATGACATTGGAATTTTCATGGGAATTGATTGATTCTGTTGATACAAAAACACAACTTTCACCTCAAGGGGATAAGGATAGTTTATTCTGGAGTCAAATATGACTGACCATGGCCTAGATCACACCAAATTCCATGTTCCAATATGGAAAAAGTTTTATGATTATAGTAGCCTAACAAAGAGAACCATAAATCAAGGCATTTTTTTTTCAAATATATTGATCAATATATTAAGCAGGCAGTTTCAACAAAACAGAGAAATCTCAGCTGTAGGCCTCAGAAGTTACCCAATGATACTCAGCCTTTTGGTTGATGAAAGTTAAGATTTTGCTAATACATTCCAAAAAATTTTTTTATCTATTAGTCACAGGATGTTAGGTCCGACACAGGTGGGCAAGAAATGACTATTTAGGGCTAAAGATAGCCCAAGATAAATTGTAGTTAGGTTCTGGACCTGCAACATTCCAAACTCTCCACAATCGTTAAAGTTCTAATCAGTTGACCAGCCTTGCAGAAGATTCAGTTGAAAGAAAATTGTTTTCTGGGAACTTGTGTTCACAAATCTGTAGATAACTTTTAGAAATATAGCTATTTTCATAATATTAATTCTGCCAATCCATGAGCGTGGGAGGTCTTTCAGTCTTCTAGCACCTTACTCAATTCTTTTCTTCAGGATTTTAAAGTTTCAATTTTCACTGGAGAAGTCTTTTGCCTTCTCTGTTAGGTTTATTCATTGTTTTTCCTAAAAAGCTTTACTTATTTTATTTTTATTTTACATGTATGTGTTTTGCCTGCAGGTATGTATGTGCACCCCATGTATTCCTGATGCACATACTTACATGTGGAGTTGCAGATGATTGTAAACCAAGATGTGCTGAGGGGTGATGTGATAGGTGCTGAGAACACAACCCAAGTCTTCTGCATAAACAGCATGTGCTCTTAACTGCTGAACCCTCTCTCCAGTCCTTATTCTCTGTTTGTTCTTTTTTAGAAAATCCATTATGAATGGGATTTTCCCCATTTTTCTTCCTCAGAAAATTTGTTACTTGGGCTTAGAAAAGCTGCTGGTTTCTGTGTGGCTGCTGTTGCTGATCTTTGTTTCTTTTATATGCTGCTACTTTGTTGAAATCATTTATCAGATCCCAGAGTTTTCTAGTGAGATCTTTCGGGCTGTTTAATATTGGATCACGTCATCTGCTAACAGTGATGATTTGGCTTCATTCATATTTTAGCCCCTTTATCAACTTCACTTATCCTATTGCTCTAGCTAAGACTTGAGCATCATATTGAATTGTTTCCAATTTTAGAGGAAGTGTTCTCACTTTGCCCTTTTAGTGTGATGTTGGCTACAGGTTTGTAGTGGTACACAGCCTTTATCATGTTCCTACTTTCTTCTGAGCTTCTGTCATGAAGGGATGCTGAACTTTGTCACAAGCTTTTCCTGCATCTATGGAGATGAATATGTGATTTCTATCCTTCAGCCTATTTATGTGCTGTATTACACTTCTTGATTTGCATAGTTGAGCCATCCCTACATCTCCAAGATGAAACTAACTTAGTCGTAGTATACAATCTTTTTAGTATAATCTTGAATTTAATTTTTAGGAGTCTTAATGATACCCAACAAGATGTCTCAGTGGGTAAAGGTGCTTGCTGACAAGTCTAATGACCTTAGGACCCACATGGTAGACAGAGAGAGAGTCTTCCCAAAATTTGCACTCTAACCTCTGTACATGGGCCACAGCATGTATACACACACACACACACACACACACACACACACACGCACGCACGCACGCACGCACGCACACACACATGCACAAATGCACACAAACACATGTTAAATAAATATTAAATTTTTATTTATTTTATGTGTATGAGTGTTTTGCCTGCATTTATGTAAGTGCACCACATGCATGCAGTACTCACGGAGGTCAGAAGAGGGATTCAGAGCCCCTGGAACGAGTGTTACAGATGGTTGTTAGCCACCATGTGGGTGCTGGGAACAAAACCTGGATCCTCTGTAAGAGCAGCCAGTGCTTTTTCACTACTGAGCCATCTCACTAACCCAATAGTAAAAATCTTAATGAGTTATTTTCATCAGTATTCATCAAAGAAATTCATCTACAGATTTTTAAAAAATCTTTGTGTGTCTTTATCTCGCTTCCATATCTGAGTAATGCTGGACTTTGTAGAATGAGTTTGGAAGTTTTTCTTCACTTTCTATTCTATGGGATAATAGCTTCAGGAGTAACAGCTTTTCCTTAAAGGTTTAATGGAATTCAGCAGTGACTCCTGCTCCTGGGCTTTTTTTTTTTTTTTAAGTTACTGCTCCAGTCTCATTGCTTGTTATGGATTATTTGGGTCATTAAATCATCTTGATTTAATTTTTTCAGAATTAATGTGTCTTCTAAATTTTCCATTTTGGAAAATAAGTGGGTGTCATTTGAATCTGATGCTTTCCATCTCTAATTTTACTAATTTAGTTTTTTTTCTCTCTTTTTGCTTAGTTTGACTAGGAGTTTGTCAATCTTTTCTACTTTTCAAAGAACACACTCTCTAGTCATGCACATTGGTCTTTTAGTCTGTTTCTTTTTCCCCTCATCGTCCCTATTTCTTTGTATCTGCTGCTTTTACATTTTGCTTGTTCTTGTTTTTCCAAGACCTTGAGGTACATAATTGTGTTATTTAAGATCTCTCTGATTTTTTAACATATGTACTCAAAGCTATAGCCTGCCTTAGCTGGTATCCCAAGGGTGCTGATAATGTTTTGATGTTGCTTCACTAGAGAAGACCACACAGACACACACACACACACACACACACACACAAAAAAAAAATGCCAAAGAAATCTTTTATATTTTTCAGCCAGCCAGCAACTACACTGGGCAATCTGTTCCCAAGTGCAGTCCTGAGCCATCTTTGGGGTAAGCTTTTATACAGAAAAACTATATCCAGGAGTGAAAAGTTTAAGTTCCCAAACCTGGGGTGAAGAGCCCCCCCCCCAACAATTTCTATTCTGTAAAACAATTACTATTCTGCAAAAACAAGCCAAGCGTTACCCACAGAAGCTATAAATCTGCTATTGGCCGGGGTAGCCAGGTGCACACTGACCTGCTCTCAAGCCCACACCTTAGTGCAGCTGGGTCAAACCTCCTTTTCTTAAAAAAAAAAACTATTTAGTAGGGGCCTGCTTGTAACATGGCCTAGCTATGGTAAGTCTTGAAGCGTCTCATCACAATTAGTTGTACTACCAATTTATTTGGTTCTGGGAACTTTTAGGATTCCCTTCCTGATTTCTTCAGTGACTCACTTGTCCTTCAAAAATCTGTTGCTCACAAAAGAATTATTGTGACTCTTTTTCCCCAGGCTGGTGGGAGGCAGGTTCTGGTTAATCATCTTACTAAATCCTGAATGAATTAATCTTTGTAAAGTGCTTAGGATAAAACCTAGTACATAGCAAAAACCAGAATTTATAGCATCCTTCTTCCTCCCTAACCTCCTGTGATGACCGCCCTCCAAGTGTAAGTTCTCCAGTTTCCCTCAGCCTGAGGAATCACCGTCTACTCCAAACCTGGAACTGGGTTGGAGGCTTGTAAGAGCTGTAGGTTTGTCCTAAAGTACTTCTCCATTATAAAAACCTGATTCCTAACCTTATTTCCCCATAGTTAAACCTCTTTAAGCTCTGTGTCTTGGTACATCTGGTTTGCTATCCCATTACTCAACTCTGTGGTAAGAAGACAGCCTACATAAAAGTCAGGATTTCTTCTGCTGCTTGGTATTTCTGCAATGCCTGTCTATGACAGGTGACTAGGCTCTCCTCCTCCCTCATCCCCACTCTATTATTTTGATATTTCTATTATTCTTGATATTTCTGCAACGTCTGTCTGTGACAGGTGACTCGATTCTCCTCCCTCATCTCTATTCTATTACTGTCATGACGTACTAAAGGACGATCTGGAGACCACAGCCTTTGTCTCCTTTGCGTACTACTTGTACTACTCAGGCTTCTTAGAAACTCTAGTCCTATTTAACATGTGCAGTTTCACTTGCATTATGAGTACCTGGGCTTTATCATTCACTCTGAACTCTTCCTGTGCTCCAGGCTACATTTCCTAAGCCTCCTGAACATTGCCACTGGAAGACTTGCAAGAATCTCAAATTCAGCATATCTCCACCAATTTATTATTTTACCGGCATACTTCCCATTATCCCTAACGCCATCAGAACTGCACAGCCTAGGTACTTTTTCATTCTTAATCCCAGTCTTTGCCTACTACTAAACTGGAAATTTTGAATCATCCTCTTCCTCTAACTTTCATATGTGATTGGTCACTAATTATCACCAATTCTTTTACGGTAGCAGCACCAAGCCAAACTAAAGCTTTAGTCATAGCTTCCATCAAATATGTAGACCAGTGACTATTTGTTTTTTACCATGACTCATAGCACAAAACATATTTTATACTGTGCTCAGGATACACACATATTTACGGGCATGTATTGTTTTGCTTCATTTCTTCTAAAAGATGGTCATGATAACCTCAACTGATTTTATAATGTGTTGTTGGGTTACAGCTTATAATATGAAAACACTCTCCTAGAGTAACAATACCCCACCACTGTTAACTTTCTTATGCCTATAATAATAATTCATGCGTGGTGCATAATCAGTAAGTCAAAATGCCTAATGATTTGAAAATAGCCCTTGAAATAAGTATAAGAACTCCCAAGGTTGGTAGCTATAATTTGACAAAGAAAACGCTCGCGCCACACCAAGAGTTTCTGTTATATCATATGTGTTCCACTCATGTATTGTTTATTATTAAAACAATAATGAATATTTAGTCAGCATCTACTATTCATAATGCAATAAACACGGCTTGCTGATTTGGCATTATGTTAACTATCAGTCAGAGCCCTCACAAGACCTAATGTTTCATATATTTTCAAACCTCCATGTTTTGCATATAATTTCTCCTTGCTTGAAGGTCCTTCTTATCTTCTTTCATCAAGCAAATGTTTATGGCTATTTATAAAATCTATTTTTTTCTTTCTTTCTTTTTTTTTTTTTTTTTTTTTTTTTTTGTCTTTTTGAGACAGGGTCTCCCTGCAGCCCCAGCTGTCCTGGAACTCACTATGTAGACCAGGCTGGCCTTGAACTCACAGAGATCTGCCTGCCTCTGCCTCCCAAGTGCTGGGATTAAAGGCGTGCACCACCACACCTGGCCAAAATCTATTTTTTTTCATGAAAGGCTATAGTGGTGGCGGGTGGGGGGAGAGGCAGGGGGGGGCAGTCATGGTACTGAGCCAGTCCATGGACTTCTCCAGCCACTCTGTTTCCTGGTTACAGTGGTCCTGGCAACAGCTCAAACTATTTCTGTCAGCTCACCCTATTGAGCACTCTCACAGCAGCCTAAACTCACTTTTCTCTGATTTGCTTTGACTCAGAGGTACTGGAAGTCAAGGTTTGTTAGACACAGAGAAAAACATATCTGAGCAGTATAGCACACAGGTTTTATAAGCACATGGCCTTCTGATTAAGAGAGTTTCTACCTTGGAGAATTTGGTCTTCTCATCCCCCTCCTGCTGTGAGGTGCAGGTACTGTAATGATTACCACCTTAAAGGTGAAGGAATTGGAGCTACAAAGATGAGATGATTCATGCAAGGCACAAAATCAGTAAGTCAAAGAGCCTCATGATTTGAAAATAGCCCTTGCTATTTGTCTCTGAAAGAATAAGAATCAAATTTGTGTGGCTCATGGTTAAGAGCACTGGCTGCTCTTTCAGAGGACCTGGGTTCGATTCTCAGCACCCACATGATGGCTAACAACCATCCGTAACTCCAGTTCTGGGAGACTCCCATGCCCTCTTCTGATTCCACAGGCATTGCATGACATGGGTGCATTTACACACACACATGCAAGGCAATACACTCATATACATAAAATAAAATAATAAATAAAGCATTTCTTTAAAAAAAATAGAATCCAATTTGTAGTTGCCTACCCTCTAGTTCACGTCTCATGAGTTCTTGTGAAGTTATCTCCAAACCATTCATATATGAACATTTTACATTAGTATGCAAAGTCATGGATTTCATAATGGCATCCTCACACATATGTGCTATTTATACTTTGTTCTCATTCTTCCCCGCCCGGACTACTCCCCCCACGCCCTCCTCTCCTGCAGCTTGTCCCTTTCTCCCCCCAGTTCACCCCCTTCTGCTTTCTTATTGCCTCTATTCCATGACCCACTCTATTTCTCACCTCACTTCATATCTTTCCCTCCCCTTCCTAGTCTCATGATGACCCCCAACACATATATAAAAATAGCCATATATTGAATCTTCAATCTACATTCCCATGTAAGAGAAAATATGGCATTTATCTTTATGAGTCTGTTTTTGTTACCTAATGGCTTCCAGTTGTATACATTTTCCAGCAAATGTCATGATTTTGTTTTTCTTAATGGTTTAATACAATTCCATTGTGTACATGCACATTTTCTTTACCTGTTGAGCAATGTTTAGGCTGGCTTCATTTGCAGTATATACCTGTGCTGGATGGCTTTAGTATCAACTTGACACACCTGAGGGAGCCTCAATTGGGGAATTGCCTTCATTGGACTGGCCTGTGGCCATGTCTGTGGGGCACCTTCTTGACTGTTGAGTGATGTGGGAGGGCCCAGCCCACTGTGGGTGGTGCCACCCCTGGGCTTGTGGGCCTGTGTTGCATAAGAAAGCAGGTTGAGCAGGGGCCAGGAGAGCAAGCCAGTAAGCAGCATTCCTCCATGGCCTGTGCTCCAGCTCCTGCCTCCAGGTTCCTGCCCTGAGTTCCTACCTTAGGTTCCCTGATGAACTGTGACCCGGGAGATGTAAACTGAATAAACCCTTTCCTCCCCAAGTTGGTACTGGTCAGAGTATTTTGTCACAGCAATTGAGAAACAAACTAAGACAATACCCAATAGTGTTATAGCTGGGTCATATGGGTAGTTTAGTCATTTTCCCCCCTCACTCTCTCTCATCCCCCATCCCCTCCCACTGAAACTCTTCTTCCCAATAAGTCCTCTCCTACCTTCACATCTTTTGTGTGCATGTGATCCACTGAGTTTACAGTTGCAAACAAAAGAATGGGTTGGAGGTTATTTACTAGACTACTGCCAACTTATCAGTGGCACACCACTGAAGAAAGTGACCCCTCCTCCCTCAGCAACCATTAGCTATCAGTATCCCCTCAGGGAGGGGAGGGCCCTTATGAGCACCTCCCCTTCCATGATGAGATAAATGCTGATGGGCCCAGTCTGATGCAGATCTTGTACAGGTAACCTCAACTCCATGACGTTCATAAGTTCAATGACCATGTTATGCTCAAAAGACATCTTTTCCCCCATCCTCTGGCTTTTACAGTTGTTCTACCCACTTTCTCAATGTTCCCTGAGCCTTGAAGTGGGTGATGTAGGACCAAGCTCTCTGCTAAGAAGACAAGGATCTAAATATGTCTTCTCTCTGGAAAAACAATGGGCCTCTCCAAGACATTTAGAGGTAACATGTGTTTTGCTTAAAGTACTTTGGCATGTAATAGTGCCAAAGATACCATACTGACCCTGTGAAATAAGTATGAAAGGGTCATTTTACAAATGAGCAAAAGCTTGAAGAGAATAAATGCCCAGATAATCTACAGAATAACTAGGCTGTACCATAGCATTTTTGACGCATTTACTGCATTCTTTAACCTCTTTGGGTTTCAATTCCTTAAAATAACCTTTTTATTTTAGAAGAATTTTAGATTTAACAGAAAAATTGGGATGATAACAAAGGTAGTTCTCATAGTTCCCATCCAATCTCTTCCTATGTGTTCATTTGCTAGTTTGTAATAATAAGCATTTCCCATAGCCCGAGTGCCCTAAGCAAGAGATGCTTGTTTTCTCACCGTGCTGGGACCTAAAAGTCTGATGTCCAATGTATAGTAGGGACAGTTTCTGACGCTTCTGTTTTGACTTGCAGTTCTTATATTAGTATAGTGCATTTTATAATCAGTAAACCAACATTGATACATTTTTATTAATGGAAGCGGGCCGTACTTTATTAAGATTTCTTTTTTAAAGCATACTTATTCAGAAAAAGTAATCTATTTTAGAATTATACAGTGAAAAGAAACAAATTCCTCAGTTTTCAAATTCCTGGCATGTCACTCTTTGAGATTCAGGGACAATAAATCAATACTCCCAGGAATTATTATAAATTTCAAAATTATGATTATTTTAAACAAGCTTCTAACAATCTTCACACTCTATTATTTGAATAACTAAAATTCCTGTTTAAATAAAAAACGCTTGGTTTAGCATACTTACAAAGAACCACAACCTGCAGAAATATCCAAACAATGAAAAACACAATTTAAAATTCAGATCTCCCAGGAAAGTAACAGCCCCTCATGAAATCACACGTGGATACTATCCATTTAAGGACTTATTTTGCATTGAAAATGTGTCATATCATGAGAGAGCATTCAAAGGATATATACAACGTACACTCCCTCCTCTCTCTCTCTCTCTCTCTCTCTCTCTCTCTCTCTCTCTCCTCTCTCTCCCCCTGACGGACCAGCCCAGACCGGAGCACTCAGTCCCGTCGGACTGAGAGGGAATCGGAGAGTGGGCAAGGATTCAGCGAGTGACAGACACAACACAAGAGATGGATGATGATCTGAATGTAATTTTCTAAAGTGGAGCATCAGACTTTATACAAGTTACAGAACAAGATTGTGCAAGCATCAGGTTGATTTCATGGTTAATCATTTTCTTAGAAATACAATTCAAAATCAAAGCAATACAGTACAGTGTACAGTGTTCTTATCTAATTAATCAGGTGCTTAGACTATTTGTCCTTTTCCCTTAGTGGTTTGGCAACATCAGCTACTTATAAATTTCATGGTTGGTAATTTTATGGTTCCGTTTCCGACTTGGTCAGTGAAGTTATAATAACTCCATATAACTTCAAAGGCTTGTTTCTCTAATCCTTATTTTCCTATTCTTTCTATCCATGTTTCTTATACTGCCTGTAATTATTCAAGTATACTTTGCTGCTGACTTTTAGTAAAGGCACCAAGGTGGTCTGGATCTAGCTAACCTATCCATAAGCTGTAATGAATACCATGAAACTTTCCATCCTTGAATATTTACCCATCTATTATTTTTTTTATAAACTCCTGTATGAGGAAGTGGTTCATCAGTGGGCTCAGGGATTCTGAATATGCTCTCCTTTCCCTTAAGGGGATGCCATAGCCTACCCCTCCCTAACTCGTAGGCAATTCCAAAGTCTGTCTTAACTGTAGGCAGCAATCTTCTTTTAGTATCCCTTTGATCTCCTTGAGTCAACTCTAGGAACTGAGGTAGGGAGATTATTTACAAATAATTCTTCTTGCTGTAATTTATCTAGAATTCTTCAAAGTTGCTTATTCTTAGCTACTTTACTTATTGTTTAAAATAAGAAAAGGGCATTTGGAGGAAGTCTAATATTGGGTGACTGAGTTCCCAGGAAATTATCCATAACTAGTCTCTCTTCAGGTGGGCCTAATGACCTGAGTAGGTACAAAGCAGTTCCTCTATGAGGAAAGAACAGGAATGAAGACAGCCATGAAGACAAGAACTAAAGCAGAACAGCCAAGGACACAACACAGCATGCTTTCTTAACACAGCCATTCTCCAGGAAGCATTCTTCCTTTGAAGTCTTCTCAGCCTCGACCCACAGAGAGTTCCTCACGCGGGCTCCACTGGAGGTGGCATGACCTCTGTCTCTCTGTCTCTCTGTCTCTCTCTCTCTCTGTCTCTCTCTCTCTCTCTCTCTCTCTCTCTCTCTCTCTCTCTCTCTCTGAATCCATTAGACTGCCTTAGCTGTGTGTCCCAGAGGTTCTGATAGGTTGTGTCTCTGGGAATTTTTACATTTCCTCTCTGATTTTTTAGATGACTCCATGTTTATTCAAAATGTATTGTTTATTCTCCTAATATTTTTGTGGTTTCTGTAGTTTCTCTTATTGCTAATTTCTACTTTTATTCCATTGTGGTCTAGTAGGACACGGGAATTATCTCATTTTTTTGTATTTATTTAGACATGATTCGTGTCCTATGATAAAATTAATTTTGGAGAAAGTTCCATGGGCCATGGAGAAAAATGTGTGTATCTGTTGGGGAGAATGCTGTGTACATATCTGCTAAGTCCAGTTGATCCATTGTAAATTTTATCTCTGAAGTTTCTTTACTCTTTCCTATAAATTTGTTTGGCAATATTCTGTTTAACTGAATTATTGGAATTTCTTTTTCTTCTCCTGTATTAGTTTTAAGCGTTTGATGACTTGCTGTGTTGGCTGTAGTTGTTTCTTTCCCAGGTCTAGTTTATCTGATTATTGTTACGTTTTATGTGTATGAGTGTATTGCCTGCATGTGTGTAGGTGCACCTGTGTCAGGCAATGACCACTGAGGTCAGAAAGGGCATCAGATTCCCTGGAACTGGAGTTACGGATGGTTGCTAGCCACCCTGTGGGTGCTGGGAATCAAACCCAGGTCCTCTGTAAGAGCAGCTGGTGATCTTAGCTGCTGAGCCATCTCTCCAGTTCCATTTATCTGTTCTTCTCACGGGGTGTGTACACTTTCATGTATTCTCATGGAAGAGACTTTCTTCTTCCTCCTTGTGAGGCATTCCATTAAGAATTTTCCCTAGTGCTGCTGATTGTCATTCATTGCCTTAATTTGTTGTTTGTCTTGAAATACCCTTATTTCTCTATCAATTTTGAAAGGCAGCTTTTCAGGGTATAGCATTCTTGGTGCACAGTAATTTATTTTCAGAACTTGAACTATTTTATTCCATGCTTTCCTGGCTTTTATGGTTGCTGATGAAAAGTCTGCATTAATTCTGATGTTTCTGATTTTGTAAATGAGTTGACATTTTCCTCGTGCTGCTTTTGGGATTATTTCTTTACTTTATATTTTAAATATCCTGACTATGATGTATTATAGTGAGTTCCCTCTCTGGTTGCGCCTATTTGGACTTTTACATGCCTTTTGTGTTGGACGTCTACCACTTTCTCTACATTTGGTAAGTTTTTGGCTCTAATTTCATTAAATTGTCTGTCATTCCATCAGCTTGTATCTCTGCCCCTTTTTCCATACCATGAATTCTTGGGTTTGGTGTCTCGAATGTATCCCAGACTTTTTGGAAATTTTTTTCATGCTCCTTAACTTTTTTTCTTACACATGTCTGTCTGTCTGTGTTTTTGTCTTGACTCTATACTCCGCTCCTGAAATTTGTTATTCTGAATGGCCTTGCCCATTAATGATGGATCTGTTCTGATTTCTATTTGATTGGCTATCTCCTTCTTTAAAGTATTTCTACTTGGTTCTTTTTCAATGTTTCAATCTCTTTGCTGAATTTTCCCTCCATATTTTGGACTTTCACCTCCAATTTACTGGCTCTTTCCCTCACTTTGGAAACTGTGTTGTCTCTAAATTGTAGATTTCTACAATTTCCCTCCATTATCCATTATCTGTTCTAGGGTGCCATCTAGGATACCTCATTACATTTTTGTTATTGTTGTTAACTGAATGTATCCTTGCCAACTTCATCTGTTGAACTTCCAGTTGACTCAGCAGTTAAGAGCACGCACTGCTCTTACAGAGAGCCTGAGTTTCATTCTTAGCACCTACATCAGGGGGCTCATAACTGCCTATAACTCCAACTCCAGGGGATCTGATGCCTCTGGCCTTTGTGGGAACCTACACTCATGTGCACATACCCACACAGACACACAGACACACACATATAATTAAACTTTTTAAAAACATATGATGGTAGCTGAGTGGGCAGTACATGCCTTTAGTCCCAGAGGCAGGTACATCTCTGTGAATTTGAGACAAGCCTCGTCTACACAGTAAGTTCCAGGTCAGCTAGAAATACATAGTGAAACCCTGTCTCAAAAAAAAAGTGATGGTGTTTGGCAATAGGCCCTTTGGTAGGTGATTAGGTTTACATGTGGTCATGATGATGAGACCCCCACAGATGAATGTTCTTGTAAGAGGAATGGAAAATAGATGTGAACTCTCTCCATCATGAAAAGACACAATATGCAGGCTGCAAACCAAGAAGTGGACCATCAACAGGAACCAAATTTTGTTTTCTGTGATTCTTCCTCAAGGGAGATCTTCATGAGGCTCAGCCATGGGCATCTTGACCTTGAACTTCCTCCTTTCTTAAACCATGAGAAATAAATGTCTGTTGCTTAATTCACCCAGTTTTGGTGCTTTCTTATGACAGCTCAATAAAGACAGCCACTTTCTCTAAGCTCCTCTCAACTCAGAATTTTCTTGATTTGATGGCTCCAGCAATTTTGATGATTATTGGTCTGCTGGTTTGTAAAGTGTCCCTTGATTGGACTATACATGCTGCAGGAAGCATGAGTTTAGGGAAAGGAACGTGTATAAAATATCATTCTTGTCACATTCTCTGAAGTGTGCCTGCTGTCAGCATGCCTTATTACTATTGGTGAAATGCCTGGCTGAGGTTAGGGCTATCAGGTTTCTTCAGTTTCTTCCATAAAGTTAATCTTTCCCCCTCACTTTCTATACCTAACTCTTTAAAGTAGGAAAGCATTACGTTCAGCCAACATTTTGGGGGTAGAAAATTTTGAGGCTTCACATTTATTTTCTGTAAAACAATAATTCTGAATTAGTCAATTTCTAAAATGTTTCTAGATTTTTCCATGTAATCAATGAGAAGTACTTTCCTGATTAGAAATGAAATCTGTATTCACAGAACAGAGAGAGCAGAATCACAGAGGTTCAAACCTGTAGTTTTAAGTGTCTTTAGCAATCACTCTTGGGAGGGTACAAAACTAAATGAGTGCAGGAACACTGCTGGGTGATCTTGAAGTTGGTGCTGGTAATATTGATCACCTTCGGCCATAGCACTAATCTCCTCTGTCAGACTCCATTCTGAGACAGTGGAGGAAAAAATGCATGTGTGTTCTTCACCCTGATGACATAAATGTGGCCCCAGTAACCATGTACATTGTTGCTGAGTTCCATCTAACAAATACAAGAAACTCGGACCATTTTCTAAAATGAAAAGATGAACATTACTAGGAATGTTACCTTAAGACAAATGTATGTAATTTGCTTTCTTATTCCAGTGTAGTCCATGCCTTGAAATTCTAACCCATTTGTAAAATGAAGCAAAATAACTGTTGAAATGAACGTTTTTAATCATACACAAATTATTCATGAAATGTGAAGAATTGTACTTTTTCACAGCTAACATTTTTAATGTCACCAAAACACAGAAATAAACTTTTCCTAGAAGTTAATATATATGACCAAAAATTATAATTTCTATTCCTTTTATACAGTCCTTTGTTTAGTAATTTTAAAAACTTGATAAGCTGCTATAAAAGCTGATACACTGAAACAACTAAAAAAATAAAAATCTAATAAAGTTGATTTGTTAAATGAGAAAGCACAAAATATAATTGTTAGTTAATGAAAGGATAAATATTGTCAAATTTTAAAATATAATCAATAGTTCAGTTCTCATAAATTGTAAAAATTTTAAAAATGTTGCATCTAGAAATAAATATAGAAAAACTTAAACAAATAATATCTTTCTCTCTCCCCTCCCTTCATCCTTAAAAGGGCATTGTCACATTTGATTTTCCCCTGGAAAATATACTCTGTACATTTTGATAAAAAGTTTTTAGCAAGATATACATGAGTATAGGCACCCAATAAAGCTTATGTTTAATATGAAATTTATTAAACTGTTGTGATAATCATTGTTACTACAAAGAAACCATACTTGTTTGTCCTCTATGAGTTTTCAAACTCATAGAAATTGCATTCACTTTTTATTGTACATCAACTTCTGCTGTGAGTTATGACTTTACTATGAAGGTCTCATGGCACTGGGCAGAGTTAAATAACTAGCCAGGACCCACAACCCGTGAGTATGGGAATTTGCACTTTAATTCCCAAAGCTCTTCTTTGTTCCAGAACACTTACATGCCCAAGGAGAGAGATTTACTATGTGCTCTTTTAGAGTCCAGAGAAACATTGTCTAGTGGTCTGGCATCATTCGAATTAACTTAAACTGATTTTGGGTAGTATTTAATCCTAGTCCTTGATGAAATAATCTTGATCAGTTAACTCTACAGGATTATTTTCACCCTTAGTATGATATATGGGAAAATAATTGCTCTAATCCTTAATTTGAGGATTAAAACAGATATACACATTGGCTATGAGTCTATAAACATCATAATTTGAGAAAGGAAACAAGTAAACATTTCAATAATATCTTTCTGATTCAATTAATTTAGGCCCCCAAAACAATAAAGATCTGTTCTTTATCAAAGGTCATGGGACCTTTTATGAAAAGGAGCTGTTTTCACTTGCTCGATGTCTTGAAGACTAGCAAAAAATGTCAGAAAGGGTCTTCTCTGTGGAGTCTTGGGTGGTATGCCTTTAAAGAAATGTTTGGCATCTTAGAGGATACCAAATGAGCTCGGCTTACGGCTGAGCAGAGTGACTGGAAATCAGCAACCAAAGCACCACCTTAGAGGTATCCTCACAGGTTGACATGGTGCCAAATAACAGTATTTCTGTAGGCGAAAAAAATCCAGAATGGTGGGATGTTTGTGTCCAGGAGATAGAACGGAGAATAGATGATGTAACGTATGTGAAATGCCAGATAGACTACCTAAAAACAGCCTTCAGCTGCTCCCTTCTCTATTTTCTCCTTCTGTTCACCTCATCTTTGGCATCCTCTTAGGCCTGTCAGTAAAAGTTCTAAGGGTTTGATCCAACGATGGCATTATACTCTCAATACTACAGTATGATTCATTATGCCTCTACTTACACAATTCCACTGGGTGACCACCAAGTTGAGGTGACTTTGTCTTAGAATTCCCACATCAAGTAAGAGGTATAAAATGACTTGAGGACTGAGTCGTAGTTCCGTTGTTATTAGTCATGGTGCTTTAGTAGAACACAGTTGCAGAAAGTTGTTTCCTAAAAGCTTTCCAAAGACTTGGCTCTTCACATGGTGGTTTTGGCCAACTGTAGTGACAGTAAGGAACCAAAGAGTATCCAAAAGAACGGAACTTATGCCTGAGCTCAACTTTGTTTTGAATTGAGTCTTCCTGAAAAATAAACCCTCACCTGATCCTAATTTTCATTGAGGACAGCGTTCTTAAACTCTGTTTATAGGACGGGAATACAGAAAAGGTATGGTTTTGAGTATTAGGATCATAATCACAGTTTTGATACAAACTCCAAACACCTATATCATATGTAATTTTTTAAGCATAAAAGTTGGACTTTGAAAGCAACCTAAATCTTTTTGTCTGAGAAACTTTTAAGCAATCATTGAGTTTTGTTGACATAAAGTTCTGCACTGTATCTAGAAAATGTCTTTGAAAACTAGTTCTAGGGAAAAAAAAAAACCTAAGGCTGGCAAGAAGTTGGCTAGCTGAAGGGGAAAATAATAGTTATATTTTGTGGTTATGACAGTAAGAGTGAAGGCCAGATGGGTTGCACCGTGGTCTAGCAAAGGGATACAGTAGCCTAACCCATGGTGCATTCCAAAACATTATTATTGGTCAGCCATAGTGGCAAGTGTCTGTAAGGCCAGCATTCAGGAGGCTGAAGCAGAAGATTGAGAGTTTGAAGATATCCCCAAAGTTACATAGGAAGATCTCATCTCAGAACAAAACCAACAAAATAAAACACATTATTTTATTGTACTAGAGATGCTGTCTAGGTTTCTGACTTGAACAATTCATGGGAATATTTACTGAGATGGGCAAAATAGGAGTAAAGGTAGATTTCACTTTGGGTTATAATGGATGAGATAATATGGAGACTTTAGAACCTGTTACTAAGACTAGTTAGTTTATGATTCCAATTAGTTCGATTGGCATAAATGAATGTATTCTAAAGAGATGCTTGTGGCCCTCCCTTTAGCTATCAGACTTTTGAGACAATAGACCCCAGGAAACTGGAACTTCCCCAGGAACCTGCTGGGAGAAGAAAAAGGCTGAGGCCAGGTAGGGAGCTTGTCTCCTAGAAAGGTTTCATACAGTTCGGACAATATTGAACACTTTACAGGAGACACAATGGCTGAGACAGTGCTGGGCAGTGCTGGGCAGGACCATACCTTGACCAGGACCGCTTAGTAAAGCACACCTCTTACCCTCTAGTTAAGTCTAAACCTCACATTAGGACCTTGAAGACAGACTGAAAAGGACATTGGGGGGTCTTTTCTGCTCTTTCCAATGTGTCCACATCAAATCTCCTTTTTCTACTTTTCACTATTACATGTTTCTTTAATTAGCCTGCTGAGGACAGAAGGGAAAACCTCTCTTATTAGAGCTGCCGGGGCCTGGGCTCTGACCCTAACAACTCTGGTACAATTACTTTATGTTATCTGTAGTCCAAAATATTAAACCAAAGCCAAGGTGTAGCTAAGAGTGTGATTAAAATATGTGATGTCAGTAAAGATCTTAGTATTGAAGGCAATGTTTATTTTAAAGCCATTTATAAAATAAAGTATTTTCTTTGAACCAGAAGTGATCGTCTAACAGAGCTATTTCTTCTTAAGCGCATGAACATATGACTCAAGAGCATACAAGAAAGTAAGAAACATTTTACATTAGAGAGGAAGCCTGCACAGTAATTTAGCTAAATGCTCTAATAATTTTAACTATGTAAGTCTTTCTTAAAAAAAAAAAAAAAAAAAAAAAAACCAAGTGTAGCAGCTCTGATCTCAGCAGACCACCAGAGAGTGCTGAGTTCTGGCCTCCCTCTGGCCTCCATCTGGCAGAGGGCCTGAGAAGCAAGGGACTGCCTGAGAGCACCCAGATCCTGCCTCCTCCACGTGATGGTGAGCTTCCCCTAATTGTACCATACCCATCCCCCTACCTGGAATTTCCTGAGGCCCCTCTCAAGGCCCCTCTCAAGGCCCCAGGGCTGATCTGGCTTTGATAGGCTAAGGCTGAGAGCCTAGCAGACAGACTGAGAGGGTAGGTTCTGATCTCCATCAGTGTAGCAGCTCTGATCTCAGCAGACCACCAGAGAGTGCTGAGTTCTGGCCTCCCTCTGGCATAGGGCCTGAGAATGCAGGGGGCTACCTGAGAGCACCCGGATCCTGCCTCCATGTGGTGAAGGAAGCCTGATGGTACCTGACTAGAACCTGAATTTGGCTTCTGTGGATACTCCTGAACAGCTGATCTGAAACCATCAATTCCCTCCAAATTAAACCTGAGAGAACCTGAACCCTGTACCAACCAGCTTTACATAACCAATAAAGAAAGGATCTAGGCACTCAGATAATACAAACAGAAGCATACTTCAACTTAATTCTCATATCAGAATCATAAACAACAAAAGGAATTCACATGCCAAAATCACAATGAAAGAATAATAAAATGGAAAGCCAAAACACTATGTCACCACCAAACTCCACCAATCCTGTAGAAGAGTTCTACAAGGAGAACCCCCTAGAGATAATCCAGGACACTGAATTTAAAAGAACAATCATAAACATGATCAAGGAATTCAATGAATTTAAAGAACACATGAACAAACAAATCAAAGAACTAGAAGAAGATAGGAATAAACTGCTAAATGAATTCACAAAAGAGATAGAAACGAAGAAAACTCAGGCAGAAATGAAGAGGGAAGTGGAAAACTCAATAAGCCAACTTGAAACAACAGGAAAAAAGACTTACCGCTAGAATGAATAAAATGGAAAACAGAATATAAACACTGGAGGATAAAGTTGAAGAATTGGACCACTCAAGCAAAGATATGGAAACATTTTTGAAACACAGGAATGGAATATGCAAGAGATGTGGGACACCATGAAAAGACCA
>NW_008340854.1:39922-44125 GCF_000622305.1 Nannospalax galili
CAAGAAGGGAATACTGAAAGCAGCAAAAGAAAAACAAGTCACATACAAAGGCAAGCCCATCAGAATTACAGCTGACTTATCAATGCAAACTATGAAAGCCAGAAGAGTCTGGACCAAGGTATTTCCAGCTCTTCATGACAATACATGCCAGCCCAGAATACTTTATCCAGCAAAAATGTCTATTACAGTTCAGGAGGAAAGAAAAATCTTCCATGACACCAATAGCCAGAAAGAATACATGTCCACAAAATCAGCCCTTCAAAGAATATTTGAAGCAATACAGAGAGCAGAGAGAGAAACAACTATACCCCAGGGCAATGAAAGACAATAAAGGTATAATCTAGGAAACACAAAATTAGAGAACACAAACAGCAATCAAAATGATGGCAACCAATACACACCTTTCAATAGTAACCTTAAATATCAATGGACTGAACTCCCCAGTCAAAAGTGTCAAGCCTCTGCTCCTCCAGCAAGGCAGGACATGGAGCTCAGCGATGGGGGCCGAGGAGGGGTAAGTGCGCTGTCTGCCCATTTCGCCAGCCCTCCTCACTGAGGACAATCAGACGCGATAGGGAGTCTTGTCAAGCAGGAACTCATTTATTGCAGGTGTCACAGAGCTTATATAGGCAAAAACTGCAGTTTGGAAATCCCCTCAGAAACCCCCTCCCCTGAATGTACCCAATCAGCTTAAAGGTCAACCTGCCACATGGGCAGGGTCCCATAGGTGCCCACGTTGATCACACGCTGATCACACACCACCCAGGGGTACGGAAGGACCGGCACCCAATCTGATGATCTTCAGGACAGGGGTGATCAGGGGTTGGGGTTGCAGCAGAGGGGCTCATGTGAGCGGCCCAACCGATAGGCTGGAGGCTGCTCCTCCCCCTCTCTTTCTCCGGGGCAATTTCTCTCACCGATCCTGTCTGCCTCTTTGGTCTCCTTCTTGGCCTCGATAGTCAGTCTAGCTTTAACACTCACGGCTAGCGCTCCCATGGGGCCTTCAGTGCTGCATTGTCCTTTTCGCTCTGCATCAAACTGCGCCCATGCCCCAGAGTCTTGTTCCTCTTCCCTCTCCTTCGAGCCTTTTGCCTCCCCTCCCCGACTGTCCCTCGGCAATGCTGAGGTAGGGGAATCTCCCTTACTGAAGGTGCCCTTAAGGGCCAACATCGTGGGGTAGAACCCCAGTGGGCTCTGTCCCAAAGTGCTTCTCCCTCTCTCTTGCCAGCCTCTCCACCCTCTCCCAGGTATCCCAGGAGAAGAGTTGGCCGCAGACACCCAGGGTGCCAAAAGCGTCACTGTCTCCCAGACCTGACCTGCAGTCTGATCAGATAGCTCCAAGCCTCGGCTCTTGAGCATATATCGAAGAGCCTTTAAGGCTGGGTTACTTTTTGCTGATGTTTCATTACCCATACTAAGGGTCTCACTTACACCAAGAGCCCGAATAAAAAAAATCAGAGCAGACATTACTGAAATAGAAACAAAGAAAACAGTATAAGGAATCAATGAATCTAAGAGCAGGTTCTTTGAAAAGCTAAACAAGATAGACAGACCCCTAGCACAGTTAACCAAAAGAAAGAAAGATCAAATCCAAATCAACAAAATCAGAGATGAAAGGGGAAACATCACAACAGACACCAAAAAGATCCAAACCATTATGAAGGAATATTTTAAAAACCTATACACTACTAAATATGAAAATCTAAAAGAAATGGATGGATATCTAAAATCATGGGAACCACCAAAGTTAAACCAAGAAGAGATCAACAGTTTAAACAGACTCATAAAATATTAGGAAACTGAAACAGTAATACAAAGCCTCTCAATTAAAAAAAGCCAAGGCCCAGACAGATTTACAATAGAATTCTACCAGACATTTAAAGAAGATCTCCAACCAATATTACTTAAATTATCCAAAATGATAGAAACAGAGGGAGAACTCCCAAATTCCTTCTATGAAGCCAGTATCACCCTAATACCCAAACTGGGTAAAGACACAAACAAATAAGAAAACTATAAACCCATATCTTAGTGAACATGGATGCAAACACTTATCAAAAAGATCATTCACCATGTTCAAGTAGGCTTAATTCCAGAGAGTCAGGGATGGTTCAATATATGCAAGTCAATAAATGTCGTTAATCATATAAATGGACTCAAAGACAAAATCCACATCATCATCTCAATAGATGCAGAAAAGGCTTTTAACAAAATTCAGCATTCATTGATGTTCAAAGGCCTAGAGAGAACTGGGCTGTAGGGAACACACCTCAACATAATGAAAGCTATATACAACAAATCCACAGCCAACATCATTCTAAATGGAGAAAAACTGGAAGCATTCCCATTAAATTCAGGAACCAGACAAGGCTGTCCACTATCTCCATTCCTTTTCAACATAGTGCTTGAAACTCTTGATAGAGCAATAAGACAGGAGAAGGAAATTAAAGGAGTACTAATTGGAAAAGAAGAGGTCAAACTATCACTTTTTGCAGATGATTTGATACTATAGCTAAGAGGTCCCAAAAGTTCCACCAGAAAACTAGAATTGATCAACACTTTCAGTATAGTGGCAGGTTATAAAATCAATGTACAAAAATGAGTAGCCTTTCTATATACCAATAACAAGCAACTGGAAAAAGAATACAGGGAAATGTTCTCATTCACAATTGCTGCAAAAATAATAATAAACTATCTTGGAATAAATCTGACCAAAGACTCCAAAGGTCTCTACAATGAAAATTTTAAATCATTAAAGAGATTGGGGAAGATGCCAGGAGATGGAAGGACCTCCCATGCTCATGGATTGGAAGAATCAATATTGTGAAAATGACCATCCTACCAAAAGCAATATATAGATTCAGTGCAATCCCAAACAGAATCCCCATGACATACTTCACAGAATTAGAAAAAAACTCCTTAAATTCGTATGGAAGCACAAAAGACCCCGGATAGACAAAGCAACCCTGAGCACAAAGAGCAATGCTGGGGGGATTACTATACCAGATCTCAAAGTATACTACAGAGCTATAGTGATAAAACAGCATGGTACTGACACAAAAATAGACACATAGATCAATGGACCATCATTGAAGACCCAAACCTGACTCCATGCAATTCCAGCCACCTGATATTTGACAAAGGTGCCAAGAACATACAATGGAGGAAAGACAGCATCTTCAACAAACGGTGCTGGCAAAACTGAATGTCCACCTGCAGAAGAATGAAACTAGATCCTTATCTTTCACCTTGCACAAAAGTCAACTCCAAATGGATCAAAGACCTCAATGTGAAACTGGAAACCCTGGAACTATTAGAAGAAAATATTGGCAGTAACCTACAAGATATAGGTGTAGGAAAGGATTTTCTAAATCAGACAGAAATTGCTCAGGAATTAAGGTCAGCAATCAACAAGTGGGACCTCATTAAACCAAGAAGCTTCTGTACAGCAAAAGAAACAATCAAAAAAGTGAAGTGATGCTGGGTGTGGTGATGCACGCCTTTAATCCCAGCACTTGGGAGGCAGAGGAAGGCAGATCTCTGTGAGTTCAAGGCCAGCCTGGTCTCCATAGTGAGTCCAGGACAGCTGGGACTACAGGGAGACCCTGTCTCGAAAAGACCACACACAAAAAAAAGTGAAGAGAAAACCCACAGAATGGGAAAAATTCTTCACCAGTGACACACCTGACAGAGGTTTAACATCCAGAATATATAAAGAACTCAAAAAATAAAGAATTGAGAAACCAAATGTCCCAATTAAAAGATGGGCTAAAGATCTAAACAGAAAGGAAGAAATAAAGATGGCTAAGAAACATCTCAAAAATTGTTCAGCATTGTTAGTAATTAGGGAAATGCAAATTAAAACCACCCTAAGGTATCACCTTCAGCTAGGATCAAGAGAAAAAATGATGCCAGATGCTGCCAAGCATGTGGAGAAAGGGGAATGCTCATTCACTGCTGGTGGGATTGCAAACTTGTGCAATCCCTATTGAAAACAGTGTGAAGATCTCTTAGAAAACTAAAAATGAACCTACCATATGACCCGGTTATACCACTTCTTGGCATATACCCAAAGGACTCATCCTATTCTAGAGACACGTGTACAACTATGTTTGTTACTGCTCTTTTCACAGTAGCTAAGAGATGGAAGCAACCTAAGGTCCCTCAGCTGGTGAGTGAATAATGAAAATGTGGTTCAGATCG
>NW_008340854.1:44428-68995 GCF_000622305.1 Nannospalax galili
TCATTAAAACAGGGCCAAGGAGGGTCATTGGACCCTCACCAGAATATCCAGCCACTCTTCCCAGCCAACTGTACGTAATTTGGCCCTTATCACACATGGCCTCCTGGTTTGGGGAAGGCTAAAGTTTACAATCTGGGGAAGGCTAGGAAGAGAAGGCATGACCCATGCTGGGTGAAGGCTTTCCAGTGTGCACACCTTCATGTCAAACATAGACTTCAGCAACCCCTCAGTTATCTTGAAGCCTTTGAGAGGGGACTGACACTGATTCTAACTACTCCAACAGCTATCAAGATACCTGAAAGCAAATCCTGAATCTGTCACTCTTGAGTCCAACTTTGGCAGACAAAAGAAAAATGCAGAGGAACCCAATAGATGGATGCTTTTGGAAGCTCTTGTCAAGAAATCCCAATGGACTCTGATATGAACATTTGAAATTTGCCCTGTTCTGACTTATTTCTGGTTTTCTGTCTAGAACTTGTAATGCTAACTACTCTTGACTTTACTTCTCCTTCACATCCCCTATTCACCAGTCAAGGACTTTTCTTTTCTCCCTACAGAAAAGAAGTATGCAATTTGGGAGTCTTTTGGATAAACCCACTGAAGGGGTGCCCCAATTGCCTCGCCCTGTGTCCCTGTGCAGCATGGAAGAAGCCAGAGCAATCTGAGTCCCGATTCCCTATTGCCAATTTAGGTAACCTTTTCAGAGGATGGTGTGATAAAACAGGAGGTAGGAATTGACTAGGCAGTTAGGGTAAAAAAGACCCCTAAGAAAAGTAGCCAGTTTCTTGGCTAAAAGTCAAAATGTCCTTGGGCCTCTTAGCAACATACTCTGTTCCAAAGGCCAAAAATGAAAATAGTATTTGGGAGCTCTTATCTAAGCCCTAAAAGATTTTAGGGTTACCTCTTCAGAGGAGTAATGTTAGAGTAGCAAAAAGCCCCATTTAAAAAAAAGAAAGAAGGAAAGAGAAAAAGGAAGGAAGGAAGGAAGGAGGAAGGGAGGGAGGGAGGGAGAGAGAGGGAGAGAAAGAAAGAAAGAGAAAGAAAAAGAAAGAAAGAAAGAAAAGAAAGAAAGAAAGAAAGAAAGAAAGAAAGAAAGAAAGAAAGAAAGAAAGAAAGAAAGAAAGAAAGAAAAAGAGTACATGAAGTTATCAGAAAAAAGTGATGGGGAAATATGGGAGGTGTTGGAGGGGAGGAAGTGGGCATGGATTTGATCAAAACACTTTATATGCATGTATGAAACTCTCAATAGTTTCTTTTAAAAGTTAAAAAAAGGGGAGGGGTTCAGAAACTGGAACACCCTGAATGTGGTGGTTCAAGCCTTTAATCCCAACACTTGGGAGACCGAAGCAGGTGAATCTCTGTGAGACCAAGGGCAGCCTGGTCTACACAGAGAGTTCCAGGACCTCTGGGGTTACAGGGAGATCTGGAACACCTAGACGACGTGAAGATGTTTCCTTCTTTGTGAGGAGTCTCAGTCTTATGAAGGGCAGCCAGAAAAGGCGAGTGGCGGTAAAGACATACCTTCATTATCTTCTTTTCTAGAATTTTGTACATAAGAACTGTGTTTACATTTCCACCCATCCCTGCCCCCTCCACTCCTCCCATATCTCCACACACACACACACACACACCCTCTCAACTCTTGTCCTCTTTTTTGATTTTCATTGTTACAACAAAGATATCTTAAGGTTCTGAGAGAGCATTAGTTCCTTGTCAGTTACCTTTGTACTCCAGGAAGTAGATGGTAAGATCAGAGTAATGGTTGAAGAACACTTCGGGTAAAAATATTGTGATCACCAGATGTGATTAGAAGTGTGGTGGCACATACTTTCAATCCCAGCACTCAGGAAGCAGAGGTGGGCAGATCTCTGTGAGTTCAAGGCTAGCCTGCTCTATATAGAGTTCCAGGCCAGCTGGGGCTACAGGGAGACCCTGTCTCAAAAAAAGACTATATATATATATATATGCCATATAACTATGTTTCATCTTTTTAAAAATTATTTATCTTGCGTTTGTGAGTGTTATGCCTGCATAACATGTGTGTAAGTGCACCTGTGTCATGCAGTGCCCATGGAGGACAAATGAGGATCTTGGATCCCCTGGAATTGGAGTTACGGACAGTTCTTAGCCACCATATGGGTGCTGGGATTTGAACCCAGGTCTTCTGCAAGAGTAGCCAGTGCTCTTAACTATTGTGCCACCTCTCTAGCCCCTATGTTTCATCTAATTGCTAATGTATCTAATTGCTCTTCACATATACATATGGTATAGCCTGAAGGCATTGCAACTCATCTCTGCTGACAAGTGTATGAAATGAATTCAGTAGTCCTGATGTACTCATGAACAGATTAAAGGGATATAGTATGTCCACTCTAGTCAGAAAATGCAATGTGATGTTGGGCAAGGCCTATTAGTTTACATGCAATCCATAGATGAAGTTTGAAGATTTATTTTCTGTATCTGAATCTCATTCCCAACTCCTATTCCAGTTTGTTTTTCATTATTATTTTGTTAATTATATATGGTGAAATATGTGTTGTAAAGATTCCCATGCTTCTGTTAAAGTACTATAATTAAGGTGAGTTATTAGAAAAGACCAATGATGTCAACTAATCATGTGACTTATTTCCATAGGAAGCTCATAGAGACCCACCTGAAAACCATCCCAAGTCATGCATTTTCAAATCTGCCCAATATTTCCAGGATGTAAGTAATCTTTTAAAATATAAAGACAACTTTGCAATTGTGATATACTATTTTCTAAATGTGTTCTGTTGAGAAAAATGCCTTCTTTTGTATTTGCTTAAGTCGATAGCATCTGAATTTTTAATATGTCTGAAAATTTTATATACATAATGCTTATTTGATTTGTTTGATCTCCATTTATTTATTTTCATTAATGTATGTGTATGCCACATGAATTTAGCTGCCCACAGAAGCCAGAAATTTGCATTCCCTGGAGCTGGAGTTACAGGTATTTGTGAGCCAACCAAAAGGGTGCTGGGAAACCAAACTCAGGTCCTCTGGAAGAGCAGCAGCTACTGAGCCATCTCTCCAGCCTCACCCTGTATGCTCTTTTAAACCTAACACACATTTGAATTCATTTAGTCTTAACAAGTTCGCCATTTTTGTGTATTTTAATATACACAATCACATCTTGGGATGTGATTTAAAAAACAGATTTTTGTGTCTCTCTCTGTCATCCATTCTAGTTGCTGATTGATTCAATTCCACCACTAATATAATACAAATGTCTACATATTGTCATAAATTAGCCAATCATTTCAGATTTTTCTCCCTTAAAGAGTATTAAAAATAATTCTAAGCCTTAAAATAAAACTGCACACTTAGAGCTAAGAGAAAAGAACTTGCATGTTAAATTGACAGATACTGTGTCTGTCCATGAAATGAATCAGGTACTTGTTCCATTTAATTTGTAATCTAATTAATTCAAACACACGCAATAAAACCACCAGGAACGACCAGTACAGCACCTCGTTAAATTCAATTGAGGGCCATTTGTTGAGTGCTGATGTGTCATTTCAGTAGTTCTCAACCAGAGGCAATTCTGACATTTCACTGTTTGGGTTGTCAAAACTGGAAAGGGGGGTGCCACTGCAAGGATGGGGGTGACGGGTGTCACCTCACTCTTTCATACATTATCTCTCAATTTCTTAGTGTGGTGTCCTGGGCAGAGGTGAGGGCAAACTGAATAAAGGTGATAGAGTGCAGTAAAGAAAAAGCACAGATTTGAGAGATAAATAAAGGAATTTACAAGTATAAAGGTTGATTGATTTGGAGGTAGGGGGAACAGAGAAGAATTGCATTGAGTAGGCTCTCCAAGTGGTTGATGAGCACATTCATTGACAGAGAAAATTTTATGCATTTGCTGTGGAGAGATAAATGGTAAGTTAGGAATTCAGTTTGAGAATGTGGCATTTGAGGGGCAGATAGTATGACATATAAATAATATTTTATTCATTCAACAAATATTCAGTTTTAACTATGTGCCAATCACTGTTTTAAGAGTTCTATTCAGAGCTGGGCATGGTGGCACATCCTCTAATCCCAGCACTCAGCAGGCAGAGGCAGATGGATCTCTGTGAGTTCAAGGCCAGCCTGGTCTACATAGTGAGTTGCGGGCCAGCTGAGGCTATAGCAAGACCTTGTCTCAAAAAGAAAAAGGAAACAGAAAAGAAAGCAATGATGAAGAGCGGCAGAGCAGGTTTCAAACAAGCAGAAAGCTGACAGAGCCAGAGTTTGCTTTGAAGGACAAGGTGATGAGCCAGGATGCCTCCAAGAAGGGGGAATGGAATGAAAAGTCAGCAAACGAGAGAGAGAGAGAGAGAGAATATGGGCAGGAGAGAAGAGAACAAGTAAAGTATAGTAAGGAGCACTGGATGGTCTGGGGATGGGCATGTGTGAGCACTCAGGAGAGCAACATGAGCAGAGGTTGAGGCTGGAGGTCATAAACAAGTAGGTGTCTCGGGGACCAAGGGAATGCATAGAAAGGAATAAGCTAGAGAGTCAAGATCAGCCTTAAGAGTGTGTAGTCCTCAAAGAGGCAGGATGCGATGACATCCAAACAGAACTGACATGATATAGGAAGATGGTCAGCTTCTCCATTGTCACAAGACAGTTACTATAACAGATGTGACTAATGCAGGTAAAATAATGGGCTTTATTGGCAAGGAATTCAAACACTTCCCATGCAGGTTTTCATCTTTTCTACAAAATTGTAAAACATTTATCTACTGAGATTGATGATAGCCTGCTAGAATTATAAATATTGTCTGATAAAGTACAGGCAGAAAAAGGACGGTTAACTAAGAAATGCAGGACCCAAGAAGATGTGGAAAGTCTAGCTGAGGCTTGCTCTAGGGAGCCAGTACTGGATTTGCCAGTCTAAGTATTCACCGTACCTTTCAGAGTACTTAATACATCGTCTGTTAATCCCATTTGAGAATATGCATCTTCCAATTCTGTGAGTCCTTGAAGCTATGAGACAAGTCTGTTTTATCTGTGAGCCCTTGAAGCCATGAGACAAGTCTGTTTTAACAATATCCAGAAATATGTCTGGCATACAGTAAATGTTCAACAGATGTGTACTGAATGCATCCATATATGGGACTACTAGTTAAACATATATTTCAAGGGCAGTATGTGATGACCCTCAATTTGCCTGGTACAGTGCAAATTCCTGCCAGTTATTTTGGCAAATTTTTCAGCCAAACAAAAATGCCCTAGTTTTCATAACAAATTGTAGTCATTGTAGTAATTGTGTAAGATTTACATGTGAAGAAGAAATTTGAAGAGGTGATAACTAATTTTTTTTAATAAAAATTAGTAAGCACAGAATGTTACTTCAATCCCACTGGGAAGAAAATGGTTCCTATATGTTGTTTTCACAAGCAAGTTATAAGAAGTCCTCAGGTTAGAGAAACTAAAACTTCAGTCTAATGGTGTGTGCTGAATGACTAGCCTTCAACCTTGAAGAAGTCTTATCCTTCCTGTCTAAGAATTTCAGAAACAATGTGGAGCAGGAGATATAAAATGTGTTCCATTTTCCCTCCATGTTAGAGATGTGGCATTTGGGTTTACAAACAGTTTGTATAATGTTGCTTATTCACAAGAGACAAAGGACTGGGAAACCTGATAAGTCAAAGGTTGTTTAGAGAACAAGTAATTGAAAACAAAGGGCACAGGGGCGTTAGAATAGTCACAAATAACCATGATAAAAAAAGAAACTCAGAATAGAACAATTACTGCTCCTCTTATGAAGGGTCATTCAATTATAATTACCAAGGAAGGTTTTGGAAAATTGAAATGCGGCCAGGCATGGTGGCATATACCTTTAATGCCAGTTTTCAGGAGGCAGAGGTAGGCAAATCTCTGTGAGTTCAAGGCCAGCCTGGTCTACATAGCAAGTTCCAGGCCAGCTGGGGCTACAGGGAGATCCTGTCTCAAAAAGACCAAAAAGGAAAAGAAAAAGAAAAATTGAAGTGCCTTGTCCAGCACTCATAATCATTATCCTAAGCAGAGCCTTGAACGCTGCGTCCAGGTGGTTTGACTACATGTCCAACCAAGGCTGAGTGAGAATCTCAGCTATAGCTAAGACAAGACACTCAATAATCACTCATTTTCTTAAATATAGAAATACCTCTCAATAGAAAATGGTCATTTACTCTATGTATATTAACCATTCTTGTTGCAAGATGGAATTTGGCAAAACCATATGAAGAATCATATTCATGATGGCTTGTGCTGAGGAGCCACTCTTCCCCCTCCCCCCTTCTTTTAGTACCCACAAGTTTTATTTGAGTGAGCATTTGCTTAATATATTCAAGACTAATCATGAATTTTCAGCCTCATTCAAAAGCCAGAGATAGGTCTTAAAAGAATATGTAGGGGTTGGAGAAATGGCTCAGTGGTAAAGAACACTGGCTGCTCTTGCAGAAGACCCAGGTTTGATTCCCAGCACCCACATGGTGGCTAACAACTGTCTATAAATTCCAGGCCCAGGAGATCTGACACCCTCTTCTGACCTCCGTGGACATTGCACAACATGGGTGCACCTACCTACATGCAGGCAATACACTCATATACATAAACATAATAAAGTTTCTTTTTAAAAGACTATATAGTCTGGTATCGGTGCCCTATTCATGGATAAGCACTCTGCATTCTCTTATTCTCTACACTTTGGCCTGTCATAGCTCTCTGGGTTCGTCACCATCTGTTGCATGAAGAAGCGTTGCTGGTGAGAGTTAAGAGGTGCATTAATACTCTTTCTGTCCCCATTCCACTATGTACCCTGAGCCTTAGGTGTAGAGGCTGCATTTTAGATGTGTCACTTGATGAGCACAAGGAAATAGTTTTCTAGACAGCTAGGAAGTTACTCATGTGAGCTCACAGCAATGGTGACAGCGTGCATAAGACTCAAGCAAGCTCAAGCCAGACAGAATCCCAGCATAGAAGTGGGAAGGAGGGAAGAAGTCCCAACCTCAGCTGAGGAATTATTAGCAACCGATGACTACTTGGAGAGGGAGAGATAGTTTCTTTAAGGGTGTGATCTAGATAGTTTAATCAGGTTCCAGTGGATGGATGCACACTGAAAGACATTTGGAGACACAAACTTGAGTCAACAGATTTTATATGTCATAGTATATGAAATCCAGCAGGGGTTATAAGATGGGCACAGATAGGGGATGGGATCTAAATAGGATCAAAATACATTGTGTGAAATTTGTAAAAATTCAATTTAAAAAGAGAAAAGGAGACAGAGAGAGAGAGAGAGAGAGAGAGAGAGAGAGAGAGAGAGAGAGAGAAAGAGAGAATGTGATGTAAACCCCCTCTGAAATGCCCCAATAGAGATGTGTAATTTTTCATCTCTCCGTAGATATATCTATATTATGCAGTGATATATCTCTCATATGTTGTCAATACCCTCTGGAATGTTCCACTAGAGAACTGTGATTTTTCTCATCTCCTTGGAAATACATTTCTAATGCAATGCTATATCAGGTTCTCTGTTAAAATGTTTTTTGTTCATTCTAATGTTCATTATTGATGCTTTCACTTCTTTTCTATTTTGAGTAATACATGTACCTGTCTACTCATGAATGCACTCATGGAGCACATATTTACTGAGAGTCTACTACATGCCAAGTAGGCACCACAAGGAACTCAGAATTCAATGGTCAGAACCAGACACAATCCTCCATTTTAGACAACTTACAGTCCAATGAAGCAACATAAATCAAATGTTAGCCAAACTATAGAAAAGGTGCAGTGCAATTAAGGTTGTTCATCATACTATGAAGACAAACTATGGGAACTGTGGCTTCAGGAAGTTGGTAGAATGTTTCTGAAGGACGTGACATCTGAGGCTTTAAGAACACACAGAATGGGGGCGGGAGAGATGGCTCAGCGGTTAAGGACACTGGCTACTCTTGCAGAGGACCCAGGTTCGATTCCCAACACCCACATAGCAGCTACGAACTGTCCTTAACTCCAGTTCCAGGGGAATCCGAAGCCCTCTTCTGACCTCCGCAGGATTGCACAACACAGGTGCACTTACATACAGACAATACACTCATACACATAATAAATAAAATATTTTTTAAAAAGAACATACAGAACATACAGTGTTGGGAACAAACACATGTAGGGAATGCATGTAGCATGATTTGGTACACCCCTAACAAAGAAATTTTGTCAAAAGTTAGTATGTTTGAAAGCCAGGTGTGGAGGCACATGCTTATAATCGCAGTGCTCTGGAGGCAGAGACAGGCAGATATCTGGGGCTTTCTGGTTATCCAGCCTAGCTTTCTTGGTGAGTTCCAGGACCAATGAGATGCTCTCATAGTCCTATCACAGAAATACCTGCACATTGATGTTTATTGTAGCACTTCTCATACTAGTAAAGTTATGGAACCAACCTAGGTGTCCATCAGCAGGAGTGGATAAAGAAAATGTGTCTTATATACCCAACAAAATTTTTTCATCCATAAAGGATGGACTTATGTCATTTGCAGAAAAATGAGGCAACGGAGAGTATCGTGTTGAGTTAATCTCGGAAAGACACATAATGTGTGTCTCCTCTCACTTTTGCATCTTAGACTTCATAGACACATAAAATTGCATGAGTACAGATGACATGAACATAGAAGCAAAGCTGTTCATGGGGACAAGAAGAAGGAATGGGAAGGGGGGCACAAGAAAGAGGAGAGTGTGGGATGTGGGGGATATGGGTAAAGTACGTTATGCACTTGCATGAAAATGGCCTTATGCAACCCAATATAATAAAATGAAATAATGTATTTGGAGTCTGCTACTAACCTTCTACCTTGTCTTATGTTTTTGTAATGTTTAGCTATTTATCTATAGATGCAACTCTGCAGCGACTGGAATCACATTCTTTCTACAATTTGAGTAAAATGACTCACATGTAAGTACAAAGAAAATTTCAAGAGAGACCCAAACCTCAGCCAGTTTTTAAAATAGCTTTCTGCATTTATTTATTTATTTTAAGTGTGTGTGTGTGTGTGTGTGTGTGTGTGTGTGTGTGTGTGTGTGTAATGGCATGCATGTGTAGATCAGAGGACAACTTGTAGAAGTTGGTTCTCTCCTTCCACCATGTGGGTTCTGGGGATTGGGACTGAACTCAGGTCGGCAGGCTTGGCGACAAGTGCCTTTACCCACTGAGCATCTCACTGGCTCCACAGCCACCTTTAAATTGATGTTTGGGGCTCCACATGGCAATGAGTCAGTTGCTAGGTCACAGGTTGACACTTCCCTGTGTGCTAAATTCTTAATTGTCCTCACTCTGTGGTGTTAACCCATTAGAATTACTTCTCCCTTCCATAGTTGAGAATTTAGACAACATTTGAAATCCCGTTTCTCCGTTGCTATTCATACTATTATTACTGTGTTGGCAGACTTTAATGACCTGAATATAGGTGAGTCAATAAATATATACTTGACATACTTTACTTCAGAGCTGGTAAAAGATTCTGTAAAACTGACATTTTTATCCTTAATTAGGAAAGAGGAGTATTACTCAGTGAGGGTAGACCAGAGAATTGATAACTCCAGCTTTAGAGTTATTTATACTTGGACATGAACTCTGGCTCCCCCTTGGCCTGCCTACCACTTGTGAATAAGTGAATACTCCATTCACTTTTTCTTACATTTTTTTTTAGACAAGATCTTGCTATATAGTCAGGCCTGGAATGGGCCATCTTCCTGACTTCACTGCCCAAGTCCTGGGAATACAGGCACGTACCACCTGCCAGGCCTCTTAACTTCTTTAGTACAATAAAGGCAATAAAAGTTCTTGTTTCATTTGTTTATTATAAATAAGGAGTCATATAGCACAGGTGAGCATTTAGCACAGTGTCTAGCACATCAAACTAATCAATACACTTCAGAGACGGTTTTCTGCTTTTATTTCTCTAGTGCATTGCAATCTATCTGAACTTTGTAGCTATGAAAGAGAAAAAACATTTTCTTTCTGTATTAGCTTCTTTTTTCAAAGCAAAATACTGGAGATAATTAACTTATAATGAGAGAAGTTTTATTTTGTCTCATGGTTCTTAGAGGTTCCTCTCTGAGATTGGGGGTAAATGGCACATTGTTTAGAGGCAGCTAATGAGGTAACATATCATGGTAAGACCATATAGCAAAGGATATTGCTCATCTCATGAGTCAGGAAGCAAAGAGATAGGAAGCAGCAGAATCCCATAGTCCCCTTTGAGAGCATGTACCCAGGGACCTTCCACTAGGCCCCATTTTTTAAGGGTCCCCATCATATCCCAAGAGTGACTCCCTGGGAACCATGTCTTTAGCATGTAGACTTTTGGGGAAATACCCATCAACATCATAGTAATAAACAATATTATCCATCTATTGGTGCTTGGTGCATCCTAGACATTATAATAAATATTTTATGTACATTACTTTTGACCCTCATTAACTCTCAAATAATAACCCTGTGAAGGGGAGCATATTATTTCTATTATTTATATCTAAAAACATAAATTAAAAAAAGCTATGTATAGTTTTTCTGACCATAGAGTCAACTAAGAAACAGAGCTATAATGTATACTAGAAGAGCCTGACTCAAAAAAATCCTTACCAATGCATTGTATCATGCTGCAAGAATACCAAGCCAAGTGTTGCTCCCAACTGTCCATGTTCATAGATGGAAAGTATTATTGTTTCTTTATTGCTGTGCTATTGACAAGTATCCATGAAAGGGTGGAAGGAGAGAACAAGTTCCACAAAGCTGTCCTCTGACTTCCACATGTATACACACACACACACACACACACACACACACACACACACATACACACACACCAATAAATTTTTTAAAATTTAATATTAAAAAAGTCTTGGACAATAGGTCGGAAAAGTATGTCCAGTCTGAAGCATAGAGAGAAAAAGGCAAATCAGAACCACATGGCATAATAAAAGACCCAGCATGTCTCTGATTGGAACACAAGCAAAAGAACAGAGAAAAAGGAAAGAAGCAATGTTTGAAGGAAATATTCAAGACTCCTAAGAGACAAGTCACAGTTAGAAGCAGAACACACCCCAAAGGGTAAGTCTAAATAAAATTGCATTAAGGCACCTCACAGTAAAAATGCTAAAACTCAAAACAAAACAAAAATATCAAAAAGGAACAGCAAATATACATATCATAAATGACCTTTCAACTGAAATAACGTAACATGAAGCAATAGAAAAATTCTTTCAAACAACTAAAACAAGATAGCAGTTAATACCTACCAACACAACATATTCCTTAAAACTGAATAAAATTTAATTACACGTGTAATCTCAGCACCTAAGAAGCTGAGAAAGGAGGATCCTGAGTTCAAGGCTAGCCTAGACTACACAGCAATACCCTGCATCAAGAAAACATTGAAAAATGTTTTTGAAAAAAGAACCTTCAATCAAAGAAAAATCGTGAGAATTCATCAGCATTGGGCTCAAAGTAAGAGAACTGCTAAAGGGAACAATTAGAAAAAGAAAAATGATTCCACATTGTCATACATACTGTGTAGAAGGAAATGAAAATCAGAAGAGAAGGTAAATAGGTGGGAAATATAAGTACAAAGTGGCTGTGCAAAACCAAACACAGTGGGGTTTTAAACAGGACACCCCCTGCTCTGTAAGGTAGAATGACACTTAAGAATTCTCAGGCTGAAACTGAGTGATGAAACTGAACTGTAATAAGAGTTGGAATGTTGTGTGACATTTAAAATTGTCAAAACATTAAAATTTCTCTTACCAGGAAAGGAAAAAATAGTAAAAGTGATATTGATCAAATGTATTGGAGTTTTAAGCATCAGAAACATTTAGAATTACAATATTTTATTGGTTTGTAAAACCTAATTAAGGAGTTTAAACTGTGCTTGCCCTCTTTTTCTTTGTGGTGACTTACAAGACAGTATCTTTCCAATGTCTTGCAAATTCTAGGTCTGGGTTCTTCAGTTTTACCCTTTCTCTTTCAATGTAATTAATAAACCATCTCTAAGAATTCCTGTAATGTGATTTTTTTTGTTTGCTTTGGAAGGGTTTGGGGAAATGGGAGGTCATTGAGGTTTTGGTAGCTGATCTTTGGTTTGGTTTGCTATTTTGATACAAAGTCTTACTCTGTCACTCAGGCTAGCCTCAGACTCACAATAATCATCCTGTTTCAGCCTCCCAAGTACTGGGATTACAGGTATAAGACATCATGCTCTGCTTTTGGGTGGGGTGGAAGATTGAAACAGGGTCTCACTACATAGTCCAGGCTGGTCTTGAGCTCACTATGTAGCACAAGCTGACCTTAAAATGCCAGCCTCTTCCAACAGCCTGCAAGTGCTGCCACCAGACCTAGGCTCTGCACTTTCATCTTTCTTCATCCATTCATTCTTTCAACTAACTACTTTTATAAAATGTTATATGAATTTTTATTAAGAAATTTATGTACAGCACACTAAGCACTTTATTGTTTGTGAATAAACTGAATTGCAGTGACAATTACCAATGACAGAAATAAGTGACATGATTGATCACCTACTATGGTTTCCACCTGTTGTCTAATCAATGATTTGCATGATAAAGACTTGGCACCAAAGTTTGTACTTTATTCAGTTATTTAGTTAACACACTTATTGTTATTGAGGGCAGCTATTTAAACTTAATTAAATCACAGAAACTGAGCTCTCTGCATATCAGAACAACACAGAGCAAGGAACGCCTATATACAGAGAAGTAAAACACACAGCAGGAAAAAAAAAAAGAACGGGAGGGTTATAGGTGATATTAAAATGCTCTAGAGTCTTTGAATTATCTGAGAAATGGTAAAAGAATTGACTTATACCAGATTTTTATAAATCATAAAGTTCTAATCTATAGGATAGAAACTATAGAAAATTGTAGAAAAATGGATAACTAACAAGCTAATAATTAGGGGGAATGAAATAAAAAATATAAAAAGGTAAGAAATGAAAAAATATAATTGCCTGAAGAAATAGTAAATTTAATCCCAAATAATTGTAATCTTAAATGTAAAAAAGGACAAGGCTGGGGCTGGAGAGACGGCTCAGCAAGCAGTTAGGAGCACTGACTGCTCTTACAGAGGACCTGGGTTCGATTCTCAGCACCCACATGGCGGCTACGAAACATCCTTAGCTCCAGTTCCAGGGGAATCCGAAGCTCTCTTCTGACCTCCACAGCATTTCATGACACGGGTGCCCTCACATACATGCAGGCAATACACTCATACACATAAAATAAAAATTTTTAAAAAGGCAAGGCTAGAGAGAAGGCTTAGCAGTTAAGAGCACTGGCTGCATTTGCACAGACCTCGGATGATTCAGTTCCCAGCACCCATATGGCAACTTACAACCATCTATAACTCCAGTTCCAGAGGATCCAATGCCCTCTTCTGGCCTCCATAGACACCAGGCACACACATGATGCACATATATACATGCAGGCAAAAAGCTCATAGACATAAAAAAAATTAAAGTAGATGAATTTTTTGAATATAAAAACACTATTCTCATTAAAATTCAAAGACTGTCAGACTCATTTCAAAGATCTAGCTGTTCACGGCTTGCAGGAGACATATTTTAACTGTAATGCAGAAGGGTTCAAAGTGAAAGGATAAAGAGTGATGTGCTTCAGTGGTGGGACACTTTCCCAGCATGCACAAGGCCTCAGTTTGACCCTCAGCTACAGAAAAAAAGAAAGTGAAAGGATTAAAAAGTATATAACTGAAAAAAGTACGCAAGAGAAAATTCATATAAATATGTATGAATAAAGTCTTACTATATAGAAAAACTCTTACTGTATCTAATGATAAACATAATTATTACACCAAAATTACATATGATTCTAAACTATAATGTATATATACTCGGTATACTCAGTACATAAAGTGTCAGTGTCAGTGTATAATAGATACCTGCACACCCACATTCACTGCACCACCATTCACAGTGGCCAACTTATGGAATTAGCCTGAGATCCCTGTCAAATATTGAATAGACAAAAAATGTGGTAGATGCACACAATAGCACATTATTCAGCCACAGAGAATGAAATCATATCACATGCAGGAAAGAGATGGACCAGAGATTATGTTAAACAAAGCAAGCCAGACTCAGAACACAAATAGTTTTCTGTCCTTCGTGGAATCTGGAGAATTAAACAGAAATGATGACGAGAAAGTAGAAGGAAAACTATTATAGAAAATGAGGGGGTCGGGGGAAGAGACAGGGGAGAGTGATGTGGGTAACAGAAGAGGTTTCTGTGAACAAAGTGTATCACATATATGTGTGAAACTGCCAAAATTATATCCATTGTTCTCTGCAGTTAGTATGCACTAATAAAAACACAGAAAAACTCAAAAGAAGAAGAAGAAGAAAAAAAAAAGGACATCACTTCAAACTAGATAATCCAGAGTCATGATGTGGGTTATTTTAATAGTTTATCAATAACTGGTAGAGTAGGACTAGAGAGATGGCTCAGAAGCTAAGAGCACTGGCTGCTCTTGCAGAGTATCTGGGTTCAGTTATCAGCACCCACATGGCTGCTGACAACCATTTGTAACTCCAGTTCCAGGTGATCCGACGCCCTCTTCTGGCCTCTGTGGGCACTGCATGCATGTGGTGCACTTACACACATGCAGGCAAAACACTGATATATAAAAACGAAAATAAATCTTTAAAAATTAAAAAATAAGTGTTGAGCATGCATACCAATACAGTAATTACACTGATAAAAATAAGACTTCAACAACTTTGAAACAAATTTGACCTTGACTTATAAATAATAAATCCAACAATTTCAGTGTATGTATTCTTTTTGAAGACATGTAGACTATTGCTAAAATTGACCATATATGGGACCATAAAAAACAATTCTCAATTGTATGCAAATAAATTTAAATTAATCGTGTTCTCTACCCCGTAAATAATCGGAGTCCTCAATAACTTTGATTTCTAAATAACCATAAATCAAAGAAGAAATCACAATACACATAGGAAAACAATTTAGCTAAATGATCATAAAAAGTGAACTGTCCATTCCTTTTTGTGCAGCTGTGGTTTGGATGTGAAATGTCCCCTCAGGCTCATACTTAGAGCCCTTGGTCCCAGATGGTAGTGCTCTTTTGGGAGGTTATCTAGCCCGTGAGACAGGGTGTCTAGCTAGCTGTTGCAGGGGAATCTGCTTCTGGGGCCAGGACACTCTGTGCCTCCTGGCTGGCCACCATGTGAACAAGCTGCAAGCTCCCGCCAGTGCAGAATGTGTCACAGTGCCATGCCTTCCCTACCCTGACAGATTACATTCACTGAAACCATGAGCCAAAACAAAGCCTTCCTTCCTTATCTTGCTTCTGTCCGCTGTTCTGTCACAGCTATGAAAATAAAGAACTTAATCCAGCATTTGAAGTCATACTCAAAGGAAAATGTATGGACTTTAAAATTTCATGTATTAGAAAAGAAGACTAAAAATAAATTATTTACTGGTGTTGCAACCCTCTGATGGGGTCTGGGACCTGGGTCTAGGAGTGGCAAAAATCAGGACACAGGGGATGCAGAGGATGTGAAGCCAACACATGCTTTATTCTCAGATGCAACCTTATTTATAGTAAAACAAGAGGAAGATAAAATGTTCTTCTTAAGCCAAATTATCTCATCATAATATTTACAGTACTTTCGTGTTCCTAGGGCTTAGCCCTTTTTGGAAACTTATCTGTCCTTCTGTGCTTGTTAAACAACATTCTGTTCTTTACTTATAACTTTATTAGCTATGCAGCTTTGTTATATAAGCTTACTTATGTATGTTTAACAGGGTTCAAGGAACAGTCAGTCTCATGACAAGAATAACTTCAGGCCAAGAACACTCAAGTCCCCAGGGAGGAAACATTCTTCCTCTTCCTCTTTACTCTCAGTGTGCCAAGAATAACTGAGGCCTTTTGTTCCAGCTCTGAGTTGATTTCAGATCAGAGATCAGACCTTCACATACTGGGACTAGAGAGATGGCTCAGTCAACAAATTGCTTGCGTGTGGACCTGAGTTTACTCCCCAGAATCCATATTTAAAAAAAAAAAAAACAGCACAGCATACATCTATAATCTCAGCGTTGGGGAGTCAGAAACAGGAGGACCCCTGGGGCTTGCTGGCCAGCCAGCCTAGACAAATCAAGGACCTCCAGGTTCAATAAAAGACTGTCTCAAAAAAATTAGATGGAGAATGATTGAGGAAGGCAATGTTGACACCTTTGACCTCCATACACATGCATATATGCACATCCCTCATACATGCATATACATCCATGAAAGGCATTTACATGTTTTCACAAGAAATTTGTGTAAGAACAGTAAATTAAACCCATGTAAACTAGAATATTGCTGAAGCTCAAGAAAACTGAGGATCTAAAAAAACCAGACAACAATCAGCAAAACTCAGAACCAAATCTGCCAACTCCAAATGTAATTTTTGTTTATCAATCTATGCTCTGCCCCTTAACAAAAAAGTCATTGTTTTCCTAATAAAGCCCATAAAAACTCGAATTGGATGACACGGGATCAGCCGTTAGAGGTCTATGTTGTGGTGTGTTTGTAGCATTCATGCATATTTTCTTGTTATGATACTTCTCTGATGGTAGTTTTGTTGTTGATGTTACCTTTTCTAGAAGTGTGTTCTGAATCAAGTCATCTATATATGATCTTGTGAATTGTATTCATGTCCCCAGTTGAGTTGGGAACAAGCTATGCTTTCTTGGGAAATGTAGTGCAAATGGTATAGCTTTTTCTATATGTGACACTCACTAGTATAGATTTGGAAGCAGCCATATCTGATTTATAATTTACCACCAGAGGAGGATGCAGACTTATCAGGTGATATACATGAGAATTCATTTGAATGTGGTTAAAAAAATAATAGAAATTCAGCTTCCATTTAGTTACTAAAAAAAAAAAATCTCTGTTGATCTTAAAAGCAACTGTGTTTTGTTGTCGTTTTCCAATGATTCTAGTCATTATTTATAAGTTCTCAATAAATATTTATTTCTTCTCTGAGCAAAAGTGTTAATATTTTAGTTTCAGTTCTGTTACTATAACAAATGCCCTGAAGAAAAGCACCTTGGGGAGGAAGAAAGGGTTTATTTGGTTTAAAACTCTGGGTTATGTGCCTTTAGTTCAGGGAGGTCAAGGCAGGAACTTGCTGCTTATGCTCAGCCAGCTTCCCTCATCCTTACACAGTTCAGGGAATGGTGCCATCCATGATGGGTGGAGCCATTCTACACCAATTAACAATCTAGACAATCCCCCACAGACAGATCCACTAGCCAATATATTCTAAATAATTCCTCATTGAAGTGCTCTTCCTGGGTAATTCTACATTGTGTCAAGTTAACAGTTAAAACTAACCAGCACAATATCCTAGAGCAAACAAAACTATTAAATACAATAATTTAAAAAGGTAATTTTGCAAATGGATATCCAAAAAGACATCAAATAAATCCTAGAAAATAAAATAAAGAATTCTTCAAATTTTCCTAATATGCATGTGTGGCATTATCTGCCAGGGGATTTAGTCAACATAAATGATAACTGAAGACATCTGGATGCATGCGACCCAATTGTTTAGTGCATTTATTTTGTGATCACCAACCTGTAACTGAAAATGAAATATGGTTTTTGCATGAGAAAAAGACAACTGAAAAAAAAAATCCTGTTTCCTCAAGGAGCTGAGAATGATTTGTGGCTGTAAAATATAAAGGCAAATATCATCTTCAATCATCTGTTTAATCTATAGACTATATAGTACCATCAGCCAAGCTTTCCTGATATTTCTCAGTATAGAATTAAAGCCTTTTGGTTTGGACTGGAGGTGTGACTCATAGGTAGACCACTCATCTAAGAATGCACAAGGCTCTGAGGTTGATCCTTCGCACAACTCAAATAAATAGTAAAAATAAAATATCATTAAAGGTTACAAATGTTCCTTCTTATTTAAAAAATAGTCTAAGTCCCTCCTGGGATCACTCAGGAGGTGGTGACAGAAGAACCAGGAGTTGACAGCCAGCCTGGGCTACATGGTAATACCCTGCTTCAAAACAAGCAAACAGAAAGCTCTTGGATTTGCTCAGAAAGGAGAGTTCTTTTGCATACTCAGTTTTCCCTGAGGTTAGATACTGAACTAAAAATATACTTCAAATGTCAATGCATTTTGCCAGAATTTATTGGAAAGTCTCCATGAGAAGAACATTAGCAGTAAAAGAACAGCGTGTGGTTCTGTTTGGTAAATGTCTTCCCTTGCTGAGCTTCCCTCCCTTTGGCTTTTCTGGTTTTGTGCTTTGGTACACAGGAAGCTGAAGTAGAGAAATGGAGGAATTAGCAATTCCCAGTATTCCTCATCCATTCCAGTGAGCACGTGCTCATCCCTCTCCTGATAACGCCCTCCATATGTCATGGTCAGTCTTTCTCTTTATCCTTTGGTAGCTTCTTCTCCTTCTTCTTGTCTAACTGTTGGATTCCCATGGGTCCAGTCCTGCATTTTCTCATTCTATAGCCTCCTGCTGTGTGATTTTATCTAATGATTCTCATATTTTCTAAATCTAGTTCAGGCCCTAGTGTTGGGTCATGTACCTGTGAGTCTTTGTGACCTCTCTTTAAATCTCTAACATATGTCTCCTAGTTTATTTATTTATTTATTTATTTATTTAATGGCAATGTGGGGGACCATGTATCAAGGTGTTTTGATCAAATCCATGCCCACTCCTTCCCATCCAATACCTCCCATATCTTCCCATCACTTATTTTTCTTTTTTTCTTCTTTCTTAATTAATTTATTTTTATGGGGCTTTTGGCTACTCTAACACTGCCCCCTCTGAAGAGGTAACCCTAAAATCTTTTAAGGATTAGATACAAGCTCCCAGATACTTTTGACATTTTGGGCCTTTGGAACGGAGTATGTTGCTAAGAGGTCCAAGGACACTGTGAGTTTTAGCCAAGAAACTGACTACTTTTCTTTGGGATCTTTTTACCCTAACTGCCTACCAATTCCTACCTCCTATTCTTATCAGAACCATCTTCTGAAGGGGTTACCCAAATTTCCAATAGGGAATAGGGACACAGACTGCTCTGGCTTCTTCCATGCTGAACAGGGACACAGGGTGAGGCAATTGGAGTACCCCTTCACTGGGTCTATCTAAAAGACTCCCAAATTGTGTAACTCCTATCTCTAAGGGGAAAAGAAGTCCTTGAATTGTGAATAGGAGATGTGAAGGAGAAGTAAAGGCAAGAGTACTTAGCATTACAAGTTCTAGACAGGGAACTAGAAGAAAGAACAGGACAATTTTCAAATGTTCATATGAGAGTCCATTGGAATTTCTGGACAAGGGCTTCCAAAAACATCCCTCTATGGGGTTCCTCTTCATTTTTCTTTTGTCTTCCAAGGCTGAACTCCAGAGTGATGGACTCAGGATTTGCTTTCAGGTATTTTGATAGCTCTTGGAGTGGTTAGAATCAGTGTCAGTTCCCTCTCAAAGACTTCTAGATAGGGGGAGAAAACAAATTTATCCATCATTTTAGAACAATAGCTGGTTGTCTCCCTTAGCTACAGGTGGGCACTACAGTATTGCAGACCAAGATTCGAAGTCTTACATCTGAGCAGCACTTTCTGGCTAAGAACAAAATCATCAATTAAAAATAATTGTCTAAATAACTTTTTATATAGACTTAAGCCTAATGTCTGGGAATTGTAATCCCTTGAACTCTTAAAGAAATATATTGATGACTATACTCTTCGGTTATACTTTCCTTTTGAGTGTTTAACACCATACAGTTATAAATAAATCAATTTATATTTACACTTAAGGTCATTTGAGGATCTGTTCCTCAGGGGTCACATGGGCTTGGGAGGAGCCCCTGGCTCCTTTCTTTCACCAGTTCCATCTATGTGAAGATGAGTCAAAGGTCCCACACAACCATGCCTGGCCTCACTTGGAAGCATGAATGAGATGTTTCCTCTAAGTTGACATGTCCATCTTTTATTTCATTTCCACTGTGAAGAAGCCAAGAATATACAGGTTTCTGGCTACCAACTCCTAAATGACATTTAGGACCCAACATCCTGCTAAAAGTTCTTCACACACGCTGACCACTTAGCCTCACTAACCCTCAGTTTTCCCTGCATCAAGTGAAGATGGTAATAGTGTCCACCTTACAAAGTGCTTGCTCACTTTTACTGAAGTAGAAAATCTCCGAGTTTGAAACTGAACCCAAAACCAACTCAATGCTGATAGAGAATGCCAGGCAGGAAGAAAAGGAGTAAGAGGGTCCTGAGAAGTACTCTACTTCCCAGGCACCATTTGAGACATACGACTATCAATCTGTCGGCTTTCTTTGAGATAAAAGGCATGATCATTGGTCAGTAATACCTGGTACATACAGAATGAAAACACTTTTTTTTAGAAGAAGAAGCATTTCATTACAGCTTTAACATACTCAATAACAGTTTCCAGAGCAAAGATACATCTCTTTCAGGGCTTATACTGAGTTCAATATTGTATAAGTGTATTAATTCAACAGTGAACCTAAAAATTTTATAGCCACTTTTGAAAACACTTTTAAAGGAAGCAGGTCTCATGTACTATCATGGAAGATATCCAAGCTGCTTGTAGCTCATTTTTCAAGCCCTGGCCTTCATTGGCTGGATTATTGCAGGTTCTGGAACCAACCTAGGTGTCCATCAACAGAGGAATGAGTAAAGAAATTGTGGTTTATAAACACAACAGAATTTTTCCCAGCCATAAAGAATGACATTGTGCTATTTGCAGAGAAATTGATGAAACTGAAGATAATCATATCAAGAAAATTAAGTCGGTCTCAGAAAGACAAATATTCCATGTTTTATCTCATCTGTGGAGTCTAGGTTTTGTAGAAACATAAAATCATATATGTACAAGTGATATGAAGATAGAATCAAAGCTGTCCAAGGGAACAAAGAGGAATAATAGGAAGTGGGAAGGTAGTGATGTACAGGTAGGAGAATGGTCAAATTACATTATATATTTCCATGCAAATGGACTTATGGAACCCTGTGTAATAATTTTTTAAATCAAAGAAAAAAGTAATAAACCAGTAGTGGCCTCTCAGTGAGTGACCAAAATCAAAAGGTACAAAGTTAAGGTAAAAAGGTACAAAGTTAAGGTAAAAAGTTGCAAAGTCAAACATAGACCAATGGCAGGAGCTCTAAAGTGGCTCCAAGTTCACAAAGCTAAAACATAAACTGACAGTTATACCGGTGCTATCATTTATTCCTCCCTTCATTAATTCTAAACTTTAAAATGGACAGTTTCCCTGAATATTTAGGTCTTCATTTCAGAAGGCTCTGGTGTCATGTAAAACTTGATCACATTCATTTGTTATACTCTCCTCCTGTGAGCTCACCTCTTTCATTAGGTGATACATTTCATGTTGTTCAAGACCCTTATGATGGGTGAGGAAAAGTGTCATTTTTCCACACCATGCCCCATATAACTTTGCAGGTAAAAGGCATTGATTACCCTGTCCCTTCCAAGTATTGCTTGGTTTGTCATGATTTTTACTCATGAGCTGGTGATATTTAGAGTGTAAGTAAACGTATCTAAGGTCAAGAGCCATAATCTGATGCCTTGATCTATGTCAACTGAATAACTGAGGTACGAGGGAGAACAATGAAGGAACTCAGTAGCTGGAGAGCTCCTGAGTAGCACAAGAGTTTGCGCCTTCCTTTCTCCTCCTCCTGCTCCTCTTTCCCTGCCTTGGGACTTCTTTCTCTTACTCCGTTGCTTTCCCATAGTATTCAGGAAACACTTTAGGATGAGGTTGGCCAAGTTGTTTTGAACAAGTCACTTTCTCTGCTCATGGTCTAGATACACCTCGTGTGAGCTTACTTATTGATCTGTGCACTCAATATCAATGTTATACTTTCATCTAAATGTCCATTATATTAAATTCAATAAATGTGAATGAAGCAATAATTTATTTAAATACCTTTTGTTCCAAAAGCAACACAGTGATGATCTCCTTGAAACACTATTCAGGGGAGGAAGAGGAAGAGGAGAGGGGGAGGAGGAAGAGAGGGGGAAGGAGGAGAGAGAGGGGTGGGGGAGGAGAGGAGAGGAGAGGAGAGGAGAGGAGAGGAGAGGAGAGGAGCCATGAGGAGGCACAGGGAGGAGAGAAGAGGACTGTGTTTGAAGATAGAAACCCTAGGATATGGTCCAGTGCTGCCCATGATGGTGCATCAGCTCAGCCAATTAACTTCAAAGTGTTTCCATGGTTTCTCTACAAACAAGGATGACTTTTGCCTGCTTCACAGAAGGCAGTTTTCAGCATCTCACTGGTAGAGCCAGCCCAGATGATAAGAAATACACTGAGAGCCAGGTGTGGCTAAGACTAAGATCCCAGCATTGAGACTGAGGCAGAAGGATTGCCAAGTTCAAGGCTAGCCTGGGATATAACAGAGTTCAAGTCTAGCCATAGCTATACAACAAGGCTTTGTCTCAAGAAACCAAGGGCTAGGGATATAGCTCAGAGGTGGTACAGCACTGGCCTAGCATATGTGAACCTCTGAGTTTGAGCCCCACCACTGGAAAATAAATGCACTCAATCTATATTTGCCCTGACCTTTCAATCAGTAAGCTCAAAGAGCCTCAAACTTTTCTTCAGTACAGATAAATCGCCAGAGTCCATAGAAAAGCACACATAAATTTATCCAGTGTTGCATATTCTAAAAACTTTTAAAATATGAAGTACATTTTGCTTTGATTTGATGAAAAGTATACTGGGGTTTTTGTCTGACTTTTTAAATTTTTTATTTATTATTTTTATGTGTATGAATATATATGAATGTATGTAAGTGCACCTGTGTCATGCAATTCCCATGGAGGTCACAAGAGGGCATTGGATCTCTTAGAATTGGAGGTATGTATGGTTATTAGCCATTGTGTGGGTGTGGGAATTGAACCTGGGTCCTCTGCAAGAGCAGCCAGTGCTCTTAACTGCTGAGCCATTTCTCCAGCCCTGTCTGACTTTTAATGCAATTTGTGAGGCAAAATGAAATAGAGCTTTCACCATTTCTCAGTTCCAAACCCACATACCTGAAATTAGCACTATTAGGTATTTATGCATTTTATGTATGCCTACTGTGCTCATTGGGCAAGCAAATTACAAGAAATAAAAACATGAAACAACCCTAAGGTGAGTGAGATTTATTTCTTGCTCATGGAACAGTACTGCGTGGATGGACAGGAGGCTAGCATAGCCTCTTCTGTGTAGTCACTCCAATATCCAAGCTAGGAAAGGCCTGTCCATCCCACTCTGCCATGCTAAACCTGATCCTGCTCCTTTCTTCCAGGATCGTGGCTTTCAGGAGCATAGCTAGCTCACTTCCTGCATCCTTGGGCCATTACTGCTAAGCTGCAAATTGTGTGATTCAAATTCATCTTCCCAGGCATGCTGGGTATCATTCAAATTTGGACTGTCATCCATCTTTACTTAAAGGCTCTTTGGTATTTATCTCCTGGCCCCATTCTTCCTGACTTTCAGAGGGTTCTGCTGCTACATTTGCTTCTTATTTCCTCTCTCCAGTCTTGGTTAGTCTAGTAGCAGTGTAGACATACTCCACTCCTCTGTTCAGGAGAAAAATCACCTTTGAGAAAGGGTTGGGTTCTCTTCTGACCCCAGAAAGCAGCTCCTTTTCCCCACTTGTGGTTTCTCTTGTTGACTTTCTTGTCTTCCCTTTTTGACTCCCCCAGGAAGTCTGTCTCCATTTCTGTGGTCCCCCAACTCCTTGCAGCACCCCCATCCCTTTCTTCTCTTCTCCACCCCATGTCAGCTGGCAGCTTTACTAAATGACTGTCATGGACAGCCAGTCATGTTCCGTTACCTTTCATTCCCTACCTTCAGAGCTCACTCAGGTGGGCTGCCTGACCTTTCACTGTGACATTCTCGTGAGCCACTCACTCAAGTTTGCTTATTCAAAGAATTAGCTTTTATAGAACAATTTTCCAGACTGAAGACCACACTCACCTGACTTCCAAACTCTCCTGTTTCCCATTTGTTTGTCTCTGACAGCAACTCAAACCCTCTTCCCTAGCTGGCAAGCTCCGGCAAGTGACTGCTTGTTTTAGAAAGACAGATGGCCATGTGAAAGTAGAACAGGCTGGCCAGCAGCTCTAGTCTGGCCAGGATGGAATAAATTCTAAAGATTCATGATTTTTAGGGTTAGAATGATGATGAAATAGGAAGTTTCAAGAGGCTTGGGGAGGATCTTTGTTGGGAAATAGTTTACTACTTCAGGGTTAGTAGCACAGCCAGGCAAGAACTTTGAAGTAAAGAAGTTTAAGAATCTTGGAATGTGAACAGTGGGTGCTTTTGTTTGAAACATAGATGAGTCTTTTTTGGAGGAAATTCCTGTAAAGAACATTAAATTATTTGCCTGGGCAAGAGTTTCCTAAGGGTAATGAATAAAATGACCAGTAAGATCATATTCCTATAGAAAGTAAAGTGCA
>NW_008340854.1:69118-86527 GCF_000622305.1 Nannospalax galili
GTATATATATATATATGGAAGATAGGAGGTAGATGGTTTCAACTCTCAAATTCATCCTCACTCTTTCAAGGTCTACTTCATACCCAGTGTCGTTAGTTTAGCTATCTGATCCAGCATAGGTTTAAAATAAGTTTTTGCAAGAACATTGTAGTGCCTCTAGAACAGTGCAGCACCTAAGTCCTTGATGCTCTAGCTTTTGTTGTTCTTGTGAAAATAACCATAATAAAGCCATTATTTATGGAAAGCTTTCTACTGTAAGACATGTCACATCCCTTACAGCTATTTTTTAATCCTCACAAGAGCCTGCTGAAGGAGGAAGTGCTGTTATTGTCCCTATTTACGGGTGAGGGATGTATGGCTCATGGACTTTGTCCAAAACTATGTGGCCAGAAGTGGCAGAGCTGATTCTACCTCAGATCCATTTGACTGTTGAACAGTGAGAAGGAGCAAAGTCCAGATACAGCTACAATATGGATAAACCTCATCTCACAGACATTAAGTGAAAGAAATAAAACAGGGTGCTGAAGAGATGGCTCAGCAGTTGAGACCTCTGGCTACTCTTGTAGAGAGGCTGGGTTTGGATCCCAGCACCCACATGGTGGCTAACAACCTTCTGTAGCTCCAGTTCTTGGGGATCTAATGCCCTCTTCTGGCCTCTACAGACATTGCATGACACAGGCGCACTTACATACATGCAGGCAAAACACTCATACACATAAAATAATAATGAAATAAATTCAATTTTTTAAAGAAGTAGAAAAGATTACCTGCTATACGCATCTATATGTAGGAAATGTTCACAATAAGGCAAAGTTATAGAGATGTTATAGAGCAGACACATGGGGGCTGGGAGTCAGTGGTTAAGCAATTGCTTAGCATGCATGAGGCCCTGGGTTTGATCCCTAGTGCTAAGAAAAATGGGAGAGGGGAAGGAAGAGGAAAAAGAAGGGAAGAAAAGAGAGGAGAGGGAAGGGGAGGGGAGGGAAGAGGAAAGAGGAAAGAGGAAAGAGGAAAAGATAGATCAGCTCTGCCAAGGAAGGACTAGTCATTAACTGCAAATGTCTATATGGCAACTTTCGTCACTGAAAGAAATGGTCTGGGGGCTGGAGAGATTGCTCAGTGGTTAGAGTATATACTGCTCTTGCAAAGGACTTGAGTTCAGTTCCCAGCACCCATGTCAGGCTGCTCAAACTACTTGTCAATCCAGCTCCAGGGGATGCTACAACTCTATTCTCTGCACTCACATGCACATACACACACAGATACACACACACACACACACACACAGCCATAATTAAATGTAAAAAAAATCTATTTTTGTTTATTTGTTCTTTATGAGACAAGGCCTCCCTGTAGCCCCAGCCAGCCTGGAGCTCGCTGTGTAGACCAGGTTGGCCTTGAACTCCAAGAGATCTGCCTGCCTCTGCCTCCCAAGTGCTGAGTTAAAAATGTATCACTACACATGGCATGTAAAATAAATCTTTTTAAAGAGAAATGCTCTGTGTTCTAAAACTGGATTGTGATGGTGGTTGCACAGTTATGTAAAAATCACTAAAAAGTATTGAACCACATACCTACAATGCATGAATTTTGTGGAATGAAAATTCTCCTTCAATACAAGTCTTTTAAAATTACAAAGATCAGATTCTAAGCTTTCCAAATAGTGCCATGGGCAACTGTACACAGTCCCATTAGGAGCCAAGCCTAAGAGCAACCCCAAATGGCAAAGGCCACAGGTCCTACAGAGATCTTACCTACGTCTCCTATCAGCACAGGGAGTGCCTTTAAACCTCTTTTAGCCAATCCACATGTGTCAAAAAATGCTTAATTTTACTAGCTGCTTTGTCACTAATGATAATTAAACATTCTTGATCTGCATAAGTATAAATCTAAGTATGTAAATTACAGACACATATGATATCACAACACATGCTGAAGTCTTACATTATTGACATCACAAAATAAACTCAAGGAACCATTTGAGCTCATTCTTTCCCTTTCATCTGTAACAGCAACTGACAGACCTCTCGGCCCTTTTTGCAATGTTTTCATTTTCATCATGATTCACTGAAACTCCCATGCCAGTGGTCATTGTCATGGCCAGATTCCCAGCCATTGTTAATAGTAAAGATGTCTGTCCTCAGCTGCTCACCTCAGCTGAGATCAAGTCCATGTTGCATGAGGTCTCTATAGCCATCTTGTCCCCAGAGAAAGGAGATAGGAGTCTGTGGTTGAGGAAATATAGTCCCTGTAACACCACATAAATGCATAGTCTCATGAGCATTTGCTATACCTGATTTATCTTTAGTAAAAGCAGAAATGTGCGTGTTTTGGTGACAGTGCTCCTTATAACTTTTACAGAGAAATTCGGAACACTAGAAGCTTAACTTCCATAGACCCTGATGCCCTAACAGAGCTCCCCCTTCTGAAGTTCCTGTAAGTATTAACTTCTTTCTCATCACACATTTTTTTAGAGTTTTAATGCTGTTGTCACCCAGGAATCTCTCTAGGATGATATTTTCTAGCATCACTTAATGATGGATGGCTCAGTCAAATCACATCTTGTGAAGTCCCACCTCTCCCCATCAACAAGGCACCAAGTGAGATGGTTCACATGTTTAAAGCCTATCCCAAAAGTCAGCACCTAGTTCTGTGACCAGGAACTTACTCCAAGAGCCAAGAGGAAGAAAATGCTATAGTATACAGAGTCTTTGAGGGTGGTATCACAGGACAAAACAAAACAATCCTGAGAACCAACTGTCATTTTTGTTTGGAAATTTTAATTTTTATTTGTATTTATTGGAAATACAGCAAAAAACAAAGCCACAAAGGGTTAAATTTTCTCTCTTGTGGGGAAGGAAAAAAATGGAAGGATACACCACGTATGCTTTGCTTCGGCTGGCTCTCCATGAGAGCAGGAACCACAACATTTTGGTTCTGTTTCATCTTTACTGCCTGGCACACAGTAGGTGCTCAAGGAAAATGTGTTGAATAGATGTGTATATTTGACATGATAGTCTCTACACAATAGTTGGCAGAACCTCCTTTCCTGTTTAGTGTATTATAAAGAAATAGGAAACAAAAACAGTATAAAAAATAAAAATTGGGGCTGGAGAGATGGCTCAGTGGTTAAGGGCACTGGCTGCTCTCACAGAGGACCCAGGTATGATTCCCAGCACCCACATGGCAGCTAGCAACTATCCACAACTCCAGTTCCAAGGGAATCCAACACTTTCTTCTGAACTTCACAGGCATTGCATGACACACGGGTGCACTTACATGCATGCAGGCAATACACTCATAGACATAAAATAAAAAATAAATAAATAAATAAATAAAAATAAATAAAAATCAGCTGGGCGTGGTGGTGCACGCCTTTGATTCTAGCACTCAAGGGGCAGAGGCAGGTGGATCTCTGTGAGGTCAAGGCCAGCCTGGTCTACATAGTGAGTTCCAGGCCATCTGGAGCTAGAGGGAGACCCTGTCTCAAAAAGAACTCCCCTCCAAAAAATAAATAAATAAAAATCAACCTTAATCCCCATGCCCAGACATAATCACTATTAACAATTACATTCATTTCCACCCAGGCTTTCAAGATAAAAATATATCCCAGGGCTGGGCATGGTGGTGCATGCCTTTAATCCCAGCACTTGGGAGGCAGAGGCAGGAGGATCTTTGTGAGTTCAAGGCCAGCCTGGTCTACATAGTGAGTTCCAGGACAGCTGGGGCTACAAGAAGACCCTGTCTCAAAAATAAAAATTAAAAAATTTAAAAAAAAATCCCCACGAATATTTGATGAGGTAAATCTTTCAGGGTAAATAGAGGTATTCAGGAAACAAAGGGGCCCACAAGGGGCTGGGGTGCCCCCATAAAGACAGAAGCATGGAACCATGTGGTTCACTTGGGGGAACTAGAAACAGTCCCATGTTGAAGAGGTGGGAGTGAGAGATGCCAGAAGTAATGAGATGTGTAATTGAAAGATATCTTCTGGGACAAAATAACCCCTTTTATGGATTTAGAGTTCCAAATCAATTGGTGGTCAATCAGATCATTAAGGGAAACAACAGAGAAAGGAACTGGTTTTAGGAGGTTTGAAGAGTAGAGAGGTCATTATTCAAGTCTCTTGAGTCTCACGGCTGGCCCTTTACTTGATGGCCCCCGTTTACCTCTTTGGTCTTGTCTGCCTATTCCTTTATATGAACACCAACCACAATTTAGCTGCCACACCCAGGACACCTATTAGTGTTGCTTCTCTCCTTTGTTGTCTGGAATATCCCGTTACTCATTTTGAGTTCTTTGGGTCCGGCTGCCTCTTCAAACCCTATGCCTTCTTCTTTAGAAGGAGTCAAGGCTGAATTTGCCTTTGAACACGTATCAATGACACTTGAGCTACTTTGTACAAGAAAACCCTCTCCAAAGCTCTACTGGGTAGTATTTAGGTCTCATCCCACACTATACCAAGCCTCTCAAAGCACATTCTGTTCTCTAGACACAGTCTAGTAACTGTAAAGACATGCTCTACCAACTAAATTTTGGAGGCCTCAGGAGTCTCTGAGTTGCTCTGTTCATAATATATTTTGAACATCTTTTAATCTTGACCTCTTTTCCTTTATGGTATGAACCTTGGAAGAAGACATTGTCTTTCAAATTCTTCTTTTTTTGGCATGTGGTTTAAATGGTACCGCTGGGTATGCTCAGGTTACTGCTGTCATTCTTACCAAAATAATAATGCAATATAATGTAGAATTTGAAACAAGAATGCTGACTTGAAGTGAGGGGGCATGTGTTCCTCCACTGTCCTCCTTTTCCCTCCCATCCCAACCATATATACAATGTCTTCCAATTGAAACAAAGATCTCTCTCTCTCTAAGCAAAGCAAATATATCACTACATTGGATTAAACTTCTATGCACTGAAGGAATATCATTTCAGCCTAGGGTTAGCCCTTGTCCATCAGTCATGAGATAATTAGTGGAGGAGTTAGAATTTGCTTCCTAAAGTCATGTTTTAAGAAACTTCTGGGCCTAGAGAGATGACTCAGCAATTAGGAGCACAGATTATTCTGGCAGAGGACCCAAGTTAGGTTCCCAGTACCCACATGGCAGTTAACAACTGCCTGTAACTCCAGTTCTAGAGGAATCCGATGCCCTCTTCTGAGCTCCACAGGCATTGCATGACACAGGTGCACTTACATATATGCAAGTAATATACCCATGCTCATAAAATAAAAATAATAATAAAACATTTTCAAACTTCCTTATGCTACTTCCTGTGTATTTTCTTTCCTAAAATCTTCTTCTTTTTTTCATGTAATTTAGTGGCATTTTCAATACTGGACTTAGAATATTTCCTGACCTGACCAAAGTCTACTCCACAGATGTATTCTTTATACTGTAAGTATGCTCAACATGTAGTGTTTGGTATATTTTATTTGCCACTATTAAGAACTTGGGGGGGGGGGGCAGGGCAGTCATGGGATTTGGTAGAAGCTGAGAAAAGCAATAGTTTCAAGGAGAAAACAGTAACCATGGTAACTATGCTGATGGACGAAGTGAGGCAGCACTAAATCATGGCCATGAGTTAGCTAAATGGGGATCACTGATGATTCTGATAAGAACAGTCCCAGTGGAATGGTGGGAGACAGAAGCTGAGATGGAATGGGTTCAAGAGTGAACTGGAGGGGAAGAATTAGAGAGAGGAATGAAAACCGATTCTTTCAGAAGTTTTACAATTAAAAGAGAGCAGATGATATCTCAATATTTGAAGGTAGAAAAGATTTTGAGTATTTTTGGTTTTGGGTTTTTTTTCCTAGTTCTGGTGATTAAACCCGGGACCTCATATACTTTAGGGAAGTACCTCTATCACTGAGCTTAATTCCTAGCCCGATTTATTTTTTACCTTTATTAATTAATTTTGTATGTGTATATATGTGTATATATATATACATATGTGTATGTGTGGTGTGTGTGTATGTACAAGAGTAACATAGCACACATGTGGAAGTCCGAGGACAATTTTCTGGAGTTGTTTTTTCCTTTAACCATGAGGGTTCTAAGGATCAAAGTCAGGTTGTGGCAGGTACCTTTAACCACAGAAACTTCTTACCCCCGCCCCATGAACCCCATTTTATTTTTAAATGGAAGAAATCATCACATGCTTACTGAGGGGAATGACTGAGTGGGGGTAATGACAACAATGATTCTTTATCATTCATATTTTCTAAGAGTTTTTCAAACCCTTTCCTATGAATAATATTTACTCTATTCAACTACCTTGTAAGACATAAAAGTCATTATTTTTCTTTTCAACAGATAATGAAACCAAGAACTAGAAAACCCAAGTGCCTTTGTCTGAATAGAGTTTTATGGAACAGTCAAAAGCCATGCTTTAGATTATCTGCCTTGTGTTCTTTTCCAAAACCTGCACCTTAGATCAGTTGTCTTGCCTGGTAGCACAAAAGATACAGTGCATATGTTGGGAGAATTAGACATGTATAATGATAAGCACCAAACTTAGCAATTTTTTGTCTTTTTTTGAGACAGGGTCTCCCTGTAGCCCCAGTTGGCCTGGAATTCACTATGGAGACCAGGCTTGCAGAGATCTGCCTGTCTCTGCCTCCCAAGTGCTATGACTAAAGGTGTGCACCAATAAACCTGGCTCAAACTTAGTGTTTTTCCAGGAAAATAAAAGACCATGTTTCTTTGCTATAGAAAAGCTCTGTTTAAAATATAAGTAGTCTTCTGGGAGCACCTGCCTGGCAGAGTTTTGTAAATAGAGAACAGTCTAATAATACTCATGAAATAAAATATGTTGATCCCTTTTTCCCGATCCTTCTATTGACAGAAAATTCTAGTTGCTATGGACATAGTGTTACAGATCCCTGAGTTCCATCTGCTTCAAGATAAAAAGTAAATCGGAGACCTCAACTCACATCTGAGCTTGCTTACTGCATGCTTCCCTCTGAGTGCGTGTCCACCTAGGACAACTCTTATCACCTCATGTGGCCGTGAGGTTAGAAAAGGGTTAATGACACTTGGAAACAGATACAGTGAGCTGTATTGTGACAGGTTCTTTAAACGCTGATGTGCAACAAGAGCCCATTTCCAGGATAAAAGCTTTTTTTTTCAAGTGTTTTCATCTTTCTCTTGCAGTGAAATCACAGACAATCCTTACATGACTTCAATCCCTGAGAATGCATTTCAAGGACTCTGTAATGAAACCTTGACACTGTGAGTATTGCCAGGCTCGATCCTGCCAACATCTGAATTTTATTTGGGGCCGTTGTTGTAGTTTTACAGACTAAAGATGTGTTGGATTTTTTGTTTTTTTTAATTGAATTTTTGTATATTTCATATAAAATATCTCAAACAATCTTAATCATCTTTATACCCCCATCCCCACTAGCACCCTCCTACACCCCCCCAGTGGAACCCATATACTCTGTCATCCGCGTTAAGGCCCAACGTGTCAAGTCAGTGACCCCAGACGTTGCCCAGAAGCATGCTACCTTATAACATGCACTCTGTGGTCTGAAAGGGGTTTCATATAATTACATGAGTATTGCCTTGTGGTATGATAGTCTATAGACCAGAAACAGGTTGAGCTCATAAGATATGCATATTCCCTTATGGCAAGTGTTGGTATATTTGCTCTGTGAAGGGCCAGTTGGGCTGGTCATGTTATACCGCCTCGTAGCAACTGCTCATCTCTGCCACAAGGCACAAGCAGCCAAATACATACATAAACCATTGGGCATGCTCATGTCACAAATAAGTTTTCTTTACAGAAACAGGAAGTAGAATCTACAGGATTCATGACACAATACTTTATGCAAATATCCCTATTCTACAAAGAAAGAATCTATACAGAGCAAATCACAAGTTTACTGAATTAGACAGTGGTGCCAGTAAAGGCCTTCAATATTCTTCAATGTTACTTCCGCTCAGAAATCATAATGACATCCTGTGGAGGAATGTTAAATAGAAAACGTGGTCTTTTTTTTTCAGTATTCGTAATCTGTTCTTTGGATGTTCAAAAGTAGATACTGAGAGCTGAGGGTGTAGGCTTAGTTGGTAAAGTGCTTTCTAACATACCTAAAGCCCTAGGTTTGATCCCCAGCACCCCATAAACTGGGGACGGCAGCATTAACCTGGAATCCCAGCACTGTGGAGATGGAGGAAGGAGGAACTTCTAGAAGTTCAAGATCATCCTCAGCTACATAACAAGTTCCAGACCCTATTTTAAAAACAGAGAAGCAAACAAAGATGGATGCTAAATCAGGATGGTCATGAAGTATGGTCATAGAGATACAAAATCAGTTCTTCAAGCTGGTGGAAAGCTCTCCTCTCATTGTGTTAACCACAAAATACAGCTAAGGCCACCTCTGCAGGTCCCTTCTATTTTCCATACCAAACCACCCCTATTCAGTCCTGCTGGTTTTTACCCGTATGGTCACTTGAGTTCCCTGCCTCTCTGGTCACACTGTAAGCTTCTTTATAAGATGTAACCTGATTCAGTTACTCCCTGCCAAATGGGTCTAAGCCTCCACACAATTTTCCAAGAGGCCCCTTTCCAGGCCATTCCAAAGGCATCCATTTAGGCCATGTGGACTATCTCAGCTGCTGAGCATCCAACCCATGGGGCACTTCAACTCAACCTTTTCACAATATGGGTGAACTTTTGGAAAAGACAAGAGATTACATCTCAGCCACCATTTCTTCTGGCAGCTCAGTCCCAAACTTCAAGGCCATATGTGCCCTCTGCAGAGGCTTCTGTTGTCCTGGTTAGTGTACTTTCCTACATTCTCAGCTTCTTTGCAGAACGTCATCTTCCCCCTTTCATATCTTTTCCTCAGGACCTCCTTTCCCAGGCAACCTCTCAAATGAAAGCTGGTTGCTGTGCCATACCTTGCATGGGGCTCAGTGTTAGAAACTCACAATGAGGGGACTTACTATTAATTTCCTAGCTGTAAATTTTAGAATGGCATGGGTTTGCCCACCACCTTTTCAAATGTATCTTTTTTTTTTTTTTTTTTTTTTGGTCTTTTTGAGACAAAGTCTTTTGGTAGCCCCAGCTGACCTGGAACTCATTATGTAGACCAGGCTGGCCTTGAACTCAGAGATTCCCCTGCCTTTGCCTCCCAAGTGCTGGGATTAAAGGCATGCACTACCATGATGGTGTTTTTAAATCTATTCTTGCAAAAGCCTTTTCTTTCTTGATGCTTTTGCTCAAAAGTTTTGAAATGTGCAATGCATGTTTGTGCCTGTAGAGCACTTTGAATCAAAGTTTGCCATCTTTTATCTTTCTTCGATATTTACATTTTTCAAGACTTATTTATCCATGAACTTTTATTTAATCTCTGAAAGATAAATCAGTTTTTTTGGTCTGTGTGTGAGAGTGTGTATACATTTGTATCTATTTGTTAGTGTACGTATGTGTATGTGCGCGTACATGTGGAGGTCAGAAGTAGCCACTGGGTGATCTTCCTTGATCAATCCCAACTCTTATTATTTTTTAGATAGGGTCTCTGGCTGAACTTGAAGCCTGTCCATTTGGCTAGGTTGACTGGCCAAAGAGTTTCAGAAAGCCACTTGTCTCCATCTCACCCCACCCCCAATATTAGAGTTTCAAGTACGTGCTACCATGCCTGCCTTTCTAAGTGGGTTCTGAGGATCCGAATTCAGGTTTTCATGCTTGTGTGGCCAGTGTTTAACTGGCTGACCCATCTCCCCAGCCCATCAAGAACATGTTCAATGTTCATGAAACTTAACAAACTTTGAAAAAATTAAAATGTACATAATCGTCACATCTTTGTATAAGAGCTGAGGCTCAGAGAAAGTGAACAGAGCCATTAGCACTTTCTCAGTCTCTGTGCTGAGTCCCTAGGAAACATACTCAGTCCTCACCCACAATATGCTAGTAGCTAGAATTAAACTCACTAGTAGAATAATTATTTAAAACAAAACAAAAGCATAAATAACAACAAAACCATATTATCCTCACTTCCTCATAATTATCTAGAATAAATTTAAGTTTTAGGATGCTCCTTTAACATGGCTATCTTGCAAGCATCCATATTATTAGATACATAGTGATTTGGTCTCCCTAGCAACCTCTCATCAGGCATTATCATCATGTTTCTAGAGATTAAAAAAACAGGATGTGAGAAGATAAGAGAGTCTCTGATCACACAGCTATTAAGCGGCAGAGCTAGGCCTGGCTGCAAACTTGAAGTCTTCCTTGTACTTCCTGTGTTACCAGGGTGCATATGCAGGCGATTACAATTACTGTTAAAGTTCTCCTTGGCTGTCACTAGAAATTCCCAGTACCTGATTGTCCCTAGCAATACCTGGCTGTCTTCTCTTCTCTTCTCTTTACACTAGCAACCACCAGCACACATGTACCACCACATATCCTAGACTTCCAACAGCTGGGGTTCCTTCTCCTGCAGAGGTGTATGCTTCTGGTGGGTGAGAAGAATATTGTTTGAGGTCAGGGATCCTAATTACCAATAGTTTTAGACTATTAGATTCTTGGCAAGTGTCAGTGACCTCACTTGGAAATGGGGGTGATAACATCTCTGACTGGCTCTTGGGAACTGAGGTAAAAATTAATTAGCTGCAGAAACACAACATGTTGAAACATGAAAATTACAGGAGTATGGTTTACCGTCTTTAACTTTTAATTTTTATGTGCATGAGTGTTCTGCCTGCATGTACATAAGTATACCATGTGTGTGCAATGCCTGAGGAGGCCAGAAGAGGGTGACAGATCCCCTGGAACTGGATTTATGGATGGTTTTAGCTGCCATGAGGGTGCTGGGAATTGAATCTGGGTGCTCCACAAGAGCAGTAAGTGCTCTTACCCACTGAGCCATCTCTCCAGCCCTGCCTGGTCTGTCTACTTTCTTAGATTCATCTGTGAAGTTCAATTTAATTCAGCCTACACCCATTAAGTATGTGATATGCTCTAAGGATAAATAGATTTTTTTAAGTATGCAAAAAAAACCATTTTAAGTAGAAAATCTGTACATTTAGAACAATGTCTTTGCAAGTGGTTATTTCAAGGAACTGCAGTCACACCTCTACTGCTGGCACGAGTTAGCTATCACCTGAAACTCCTTTACTTTGATCTATGTGCCCATTTTCTAAAAAGTCCTTTGCAAACCTTTCTTCTTCAAAGTAAACAGGCTTCTGAGGAAAGGCTAATTTATTAACACTTAAATATTCTGGAAAATAGAGTTTCAAACTGGAGACAGCCTATGCCCAAAATGAGGCAACTGTAACATTTTCTTGTCAAGTGCATGTGGCTGACGTGAAATTTTATGCATAGTTCTGATGCTGAAGAGATGAAGTCCAACATTTAAATTAGGAACAGCACCACATCCTATAGGCCACCAGGTTTATTTACTTATTTATTCAGTGTTGGGAATCCAACAACCCAGGGCCTTGTACATACAGTTAGGCAAGCATTCTATCACTGAGCTCCGTCCTGAAACATAAATCATTGACTTTTTTTCTCTCTTTCAATTGATTTTAGGAAACTCTACAACAATGGCTTTACTTCAGTCCAAGGACATGCTTTCAATGGAACAAGGCTGGATGCTGTGTAAGTTGAGGGTAACCAAGGAGTCTGTCACCCTTCCTCACACTCACTCCCAGAAGGACCATCCAGTGGGTCTGACTTCAGCTGAGAAACTCATTTTATCTAAGGATTTCTTGACATCTGAGTAGTAATACTAAGGGACTAGACAATGGCCATCTGAAGCAGATGGTTCCAAGTCAAAATTCCAGACTTGTTCATCTCTTAGAGTGACTTGCTACTTACTGGGTTTTTAATTCTACCATTTTTTCCTCCTTAGCCCATTCTAACACCATTATTTTATTTTATAGATGTTCTATATGAAATACACAAAAATTCAATTAAAAAATATACAAAAAAGACTTGAAATGCAATATGGAAATGTAAAGAAAAAATGTAGAAAAAAGTAAAGAGAACTCTTCAAGATATTTTCAAAAAGAGGCCAGAAGATGGAGTTAAGGATGGTTGTCAGCCACCATGTGGGTGCTGGGAATCAAACCCATGTCCTTTGCAAGAGCAGCCAGTGCTCTTAACCTCTGAGCCATCTCTCCAGCCCACCCTCTACCACCACCACTTTGTGTTTTCAATATAACTCTGTTGCTTCTAGTCTCAATATTTATTGTGCTTTCAAACTAAGGAAAGCACATTAATCACCTATAATTGAAAATAGTATGCTAGCAAATTGGTTATTTCTCTAGAACTGTGTTCAGATATCTTCAGGTTCTAGTTTATCCAAAACAGCAAGCATGAACCTTGGGCCAAGTTACTGAAATTAGCAAGTCTGACTTCAATTACACATACTGTTCAGTGTAACTGAGTACTGCTATCGCAGCCAAGATGGACCAATCCCACACTGAGCACAAGAACCAATGCCTCGGCAGCAGTTCAGTCATTAGAAGTTTGTGAGAATTACAGCAAATGGGAAAAGATCATCACTCTGAGTTTCACAGACATCCAAGCACATTATCATCAATCAGATGAGAAATCATAACACAAGCATCCTTGTTCAAGAGAAGTTGAACTGCTCCCAGCCACAAGTCACATGTTCATACCTCTGGACCTCTTGGGCATTTTCTCTCTACACAATCTGCTGGAGCTGTGTTGCTTCTCATACAATGTCTGATTCTCTGAATTAAATTTTCTATTGTTGAACTCTAGTGATTAGCTCCTATCTGGCCCTAAGCTTTTGGATAAGGGGAGAAAACATTTTGTTGTATTAAAGCCTTACCAAGACATTAATCATTATGAGCAGAGAAGTCAACACAAATAATGTGCTAATTAGCATCCCACATTAGCTGACTAGAAATAATACACCATTGCTTGGAGCATTGGGAAAAGATGATGATAGAGATGATTATAGGATTAAGAAGGCTGCTATTTCTCATGGGATAAGTATTTGAACAGGCTGCAGGATATGCTCCAAGGCTGGGTATTCCTTCTGCCTATTGAAATCTTGATCTCTTTCTCACCTGTTACTGTTTATAAACAAGGGTCCTGATTTCTGCAACCAACAAGATTTCCATAGAGTTATTCAGCTTCACTTTGGACTAATGTGAGAGTTAGGTAGTGGATACCTATACTTTTCTGAATAACAAGAGCCATGGGAAAGAGTCATGGTTCCCCATAGAAATATTCCCATGCAAATGTCACAACATAACCAGGTGCCAACCCAAGTTTCCCCAAGAGGGATTATGCAGGAACACACTGAAATTCCATCTTGCAGCTAAACTATTTCCTTAAACTCCTCGAAAGGCAAAGCTCAGAAACAGCAGCAAACTTCCTCACCACAGTATAGCATACTCCTCTACTCAAGATAGATCATTTCCTTCTAAACACTGCATAGAGCCTTGAATTACCCAGAAACTGGGCTGTCATCTTTTCCTGGGGCAAGTCTTTACTGAATGGCTGCTATATGTCAAGAATGAGTCCAGAGTGGGGCTGGAGAGATGGTTCAGTAGCTAAAAGCACTGGCTTCTCTTGCAGGGGAGCTGGGTTTGGTTCCTAGCACCTACATGGCAGCTAACAACCATCTGTAACTCCAGTTCCAGGGGATCCGATGCCCTCTTCTGACCTCTGGGCACTATACAACATGGGTATGTATATGCAGGCAATACACTCGTACACATAAAAAATAAAAATAGATAAAATGCTTTAAAAAGGAGTGAATCCAACAGAAATCATACACACACACACACACACACACATTTTACACATATTACTGGAACTGTTAATGGGTATTTTCCCTAGCTCATTCCTGATGATCTTCATTTCCCCAACCTCATTCTTCCCTAAGTGTTAGTTACATCATCTTCAATCAGGATAGAGCTTCTTAAGTATTGAAGTACAGAAACATCTGACAACTCTTTTCTAGGGAGAACTTAATTATTTTCAACAGGTTTTCAAAGACACTTAATCCAATCTCAAAAGGAAGATTCATTGAGCACACAGATTTAGCAGCATCTATCTTACTTTTAGAGCAAATGTCAAGTTTTTTCTATAAGCCCCTCCCAGTATTTACATTGAAAAATCCTGACTTTTAAGAAATATCTCCTCTCGTCTCTTCTAACAAGTTCTCCTATACTTTTTAAATATTTTGTTTATTATTTTTATTTTATGTGTATGTCTATTGCCTGCATTGTAGGTAAGTGCACCCATGTCATGCAATCAATGCCCATGGAGGTCAGAAGGGGGCGTCAGATCCCCTGGAACTGGAGTTACAGATGGTTGTTAGCTGCCATGTAGGTACTGGGATTTGAACCCAGGTCCTCTGCAAGAGCAGCTAGTGCTATTAACAGCTGAGTCATCTCTCCAGCCCCCTCTCCTATACTTTTTTAAGTTTCCTTATGTTGATCTTCTGTTATCATTTTCACATAACATAACCATTGTTTAAAGTGAGTGCCCATCTAGCTAACCATGATCTATGACTGATTTATCCAAGCCAGTTTATGGAACACAGACTCCAATGGAGCTAGGATCAGTCATGGTCAAGGAACAAGGTTGAGTAGACTGACACTCTCGGAAAATGTTGTGTGATTAAGAGGCTGATGGGAGCACTTCCTTCCTGGATGTTAAAGCTTCTGGATCTATAATTCCTCATCCTAAACTTCAACTGGAAGGTGAAAGGTGAAATCTGAACCCAAGGCTCAAAGCAAGAAGAGATAGTCCTCAGAACTACAAAAGAATCTCAGGAAGTGGAAACAAGAGGCTCATAGTGACACCTATCATAAGAAACCAACAAAACAAAACACAGAAGTTAAAAAGGCAGAGTGGCAGGATCATTTTCAACTACCTAATTATCTCTAAGAGGTAAGTATTCAAACGACCATACTGGTTTTTGAGAACCTGGCCTCTGTAAGACCGGTTCATCTCCGTTCACATTGGCTGTACTTCCTGCTACACTCATTTTTCCCTCCTGGACTCTGGCTGCCTTTGCCAGTTTGAGGTCTTCTGCAGTATTTCTGGTAAACTTCAGTGTTTATCAACCAGTCTCCTTGTCCTTGGGGACATATTAAATACCATATTAAACCAATGGACAAACAATAATTTAGTTTTATAATAATTTCTAATGATTAGAGCAAGCCAATTTTTACTCTCAACAGTTGGAAATGAAGAGGAAAATCTGAGATGAGCTCAGCAGCTCTGACTTGATTTTGAGCAGCCTAGGAACAAAATGTGATCACCAGGCTACACTGTCCAAAGAATACAGAAAGAAATGCAGGTCACTATGGCCCTTATGCTCAACTTAGTCATAGTTTAACAAAATAGGCTCTTCAAGATTTCTATAGTTGTTCTGAGGTGGCTCTTACCCACTCTGGCTAAAACCAAACAAAGGATCTTCATAGACATAATGGGATGAAGGAATCAAACTGTGAACATGACAGTCCTGTGATTCAAACTTTCCATGACAGGAAAGTACTGGAAAAGCAAAGGTTGGCTGCTTTAGCATCTTAGTCAGGTGTTTGACTGTATGTACGATGGGTTGTCTCCATGTCACACCTAATAATACCCTCTGCTACAGCTTGTGTCTGGAATGTCCACCAAGTGCCCATGTGTTAAGTTTTGGTCCTCTACGTGGTGTTATCAAGGGATGGTGGAACTTTTAAGAGGCAAAGATTAATGGGAAGAAGTTAAATCATTGCTGACATGCCTTTGAGGGGGATAGTGGGCTCAGGCCCTTCCTCCTCGGTCATTGACTTCCCAGGCATCATAAAGTAAGCAGCTTTCTCTACCCCATGCTCCTGCCACAGTATGCTGTGGCACCACGGGCTCAAAACAGTGGGACCAACTAACCCTAGGCTGAAACCCTCATAGCTGTAAGCAGATGTAAACCATTTCTCTTTACAATGATTATATCTGTACTTTGTTATAACAGAAAGTTGACTGGCACACTCTGGAAGATGTGTGCTGAGCCACCAGCTAAAGAGGCTATGTCTGGGCCATTCTCAGTAAACCAGCTGCCCCAGCATTCACTGCCTTTGGGAAGGTCAATTGATCAAAAGCCACCACATCATATGCTAAGTCTTCTTTTATTTTCCATTATTCTGCTTTTCTTAAAGCAATCATATGTGTCACCCTCAAAGCTTGGAAGTATCCATTTCATTATCTTGAAGGAAAGAAATATTGACTGATTGATTTGCTCATTCACAATTCTCATCCAACAAGTATTTGTGGAGCACCAAACTTGTGAGTGGTATACAGCAGTTAATAAGACATGGAACGCTCATTCTGGTCGGAAAGACATGATATGCAAGTAAACAAACTAGGAAATTGCATATTTTGATAATGCATGAAGGAAGAGAATGAGGCAAATTGGTGCTACTTTATATGAATAGTCCTTAATCTCTATTTTTAAAAAATTGAAAGACCCAGGGGCTGGAAAGATGGCTCAGCAGTTAAGAACACTGGTTGTTCTAACAGAAGAACTGGGTTTGAATCCCAGCACCCACATGGCAGCTAACAACTGTCTGCAACTCCATTCCTAGAGGATCCTACAGCCTCTTCTGACCTTCGTGGGCATTGTACAACATGAGTGCACTTACCTACATGCAGGCAATACACGCATACACATAAAATAAAAGTAATAAATAAAATTTTTAAAAATTGAAAGACTCAAAATTTTTCAAATCTGTAAAACCCCATTATTTGTGGTCCCAATACTTGCCATTTCTTTAATATCTTATCATGTCCAGAAGGGGGTGGCTGATAAAAACTCTTTAGTACTGTTGATTATACTGGTCTTACCATACTGCTCCAGTGAAGACAAATCTACATCCAGTTAGCGAAAGGGGATTTTCCCAGTGAAGGCTCTGGAAAATGAATTCTTACTGAAAGGCTTCATGTCACTCTACTGCTGTTAACCATCATTCTTAAGAATTTTCCATCCTGAAAAGCAAACCCCTCAGATACAATAATGGAAACTAAAAATGGTCAGCACCTACACAGACCTCCCCTACGTCTTTGTTGTATTCATTTTATATCAACCATGGTCATTCATTAGCATTTAAATTACCTACACCATGTTGTGAGCTATTTTAAATGTACAAATTGGGATCAATTATAACAAAAATATATGCACTTCACTTCTTTTTAAATAATTTTGTTCTCTAAAAAAGCTATGAGGGAGGCAATTTCAAAATCTTTGGTCACTTTTATTCATTTGGAGAAAATTTTGTTTCAATACTACTTTGTGACTTAAATGGTCTCCAAAATGTTATGCTTTCCAATGGAACAAAATTGAAGACCCAAATATGAGTAATTGCAATTTTAGCCACCTGATATTTGACAAAGGGGCCAAGAACATTAACTGGAGGAAAGACAGCATGTTCAGCA
>NW_008340854.1:89222-90333 GCF_000622305.1 Nannospalax galili
CTGTATTAATTTAACTGTGAACCTCAAAATTTACAGCTAATTTTGAAAGAGAAGCATCTTTGCTCTGGAAATTGTTATTGAATATGTTAATGCTGTAATGAAATGCTTCTAATCATATGGTTATTAAATAATTTAAAAAAAATGTTATGCTTTCAAATGGCCAGAGGATTTTAAAAGTGGAAAGACCAACATACCCATGAAACACTTTTCTGACAGGGATATGCTATAATCTTATGTACATCAACAGCCCCTACACTGAAACTGGTGCTGTTGGGTAAAGTATAAGCCACTCAATTAAATTTTAATTTCAGATAACTTTGTATGGGGAAATTTATGCTAGAAAATTATTTGGTGTTTATCTGAAATTAAAATTAAACTGGCATCATGTATTTTTACTGACTAACTATGGCAACTCTGCTCAAAGGAAAGATCCAAGTCTCTGGCAATCCCTGTCACCACCCACCGCCTTTACCACCTCCATCCCACTCTTTACAAGTCCTAGCTTCAAAAAAACAGGGAATAATGGTCAATATTTAGAAGCAAAAGTTCCTTCAGTTAGTATTAATATTGAAAACATAATTGCTAGTAAATATGAAATTTGAGCAACTTTGATGACATTTGGCTATGCAAACTATACCTTAAACATAATTCACTTTCAAAGACTCCTGCCATGGTGAAACTTTATATAACTGGAACACAGAATGGTCAGAGTGCTTAAGCTATAAGAAATAAAGTGCCTTCTAAACCAACAGCTAGGGAGGCCTTGGTCACATTTTATTTTGGTATTTATCCTAATTCTGTGTGATGGTTTAAACTTGCAAGACTCACTTCATTCTCTCTCTTTTTACTCTCTCTCATATTCTGTCTAGTTACCTAAACAAGAATAAATATCTGACAGCTATTGACAAAGACGCCTTTGAAGGAGTATACAGTGGACCAACTTTGCTGTAAGATGAAAAAAAGGCTTCTAGTTGGTTTTTGGTTTGATTGGTTTGTTGGGTGGTTGGTTGGTTGGTTGGCTGGGTGGTTGAGTGGGTGTGTGGTTGGTTGGGTGGTTGGCTGGGTGGCTGGCTGGGTGGTTGGTTGCTTGGTTGGCTGGGTGGGTGGGTGG
>NW_008340854.1:90369-95682 GCF_000622305.1 Nannospalax galili
GGGTGGGTGGGTGGGTGAGTGGTTGGCTGGTTCTGGCTTTTTGGAATGAACAAAATGTAGTGGAGATGCTGATATTCCAAGGTAGAGGATGCTATGAATGCGGTTGTCTCAGGTAAAGGCTTCTGCTGGTATTTACTACCTGGCTTTCTGGGCTACTTCTTAGATGAAAGTCTTTGAGACTCAGAAGACCCTAAGCCCTAGGATGCCATCTGTCACCTGCTCAGGCAGCTTATGGGGATTCTGTTTGGTGAGCAGAACAAACTAGGTAATTGCAGCTTATGATAATGCCATGAAGAGTGTAAAGGAACTGGTGCTACTTTGGATGAACAGTCCTTCACCTCTGTTTTTAAAGAACTGAAAGACTCAAAGCTTTTCAAATTTGTAAGACCTCATTGTTTGCAGTGTCAGTACTTGTCATTCATTTAATCCCTTACCATGTCCAGACGGGAGTGGGAGATAAAACTCTCCAGCACTGTTGATTATACTGGTCTTACCCATCCTGCTCCAGCAAAGACACACCTGGATCCTTATACTTTTGCTATTTGCACAATTCCAAGATATGAGCATTGCCAATAAGTGGAACATACTGCAGTCTTTAAAGAGAAAATACACACAAGTATATACTGTATGATTTCTGCCTCGAAGAAAGACTACAAACTACAGTTTGATTCATATCTGGACTTACAATCACTAGGGAATATGAGATAGAAATATTTTTTAAATAGTTGGAAAATGCACTGTCTGTTCATTTCCTCTGATTACACTCACACATAATCAATGATCACCTTCTGTTTCTTTCCCTCAAGCCTCTTTAACATTGTGATCTTCTCCATCCTCTTGATTTTGCCCAAGTTTAAGATGGTCATTGTTGACCATCTAATCTAGTCCTTGCTGAGGTGGAACACAATACCCTAAAGATACACAAAACAATCCCTTAAGAAGCAAGAGGAAACTATTTCTATTTGTGTTTTTAAAAATAAGACCAAATTACATGTAAACAGAAGACCACTGACATTCAGGTACTAGGTAGAGAAGGGATGCATCTCAAGAGGAGTGGGTGATGGGTAGTCCTGAGCGCCTGGCACCTTCACTGTTTCAACCATTTTATTTCACTTCGAGAGTAATTATAGTTAGTGGCAGGGTTTGTGGCCCTATTCTCTTAGAAACTGCTGTACTATGTGGGGAGCTTCTTCTAACACATAGCATAGAGAAAAGCCTGCAAGACAGGACAACTGCAATCATGAACTCATATCAGTTGTGCTTTTCTGCACAAGAGTAGGGCTGTCCACCATTAGACATGGATGAGAGAAGGGTTCAAGAGGCCTGACCCCTTAGGGCTGAACTATTATTGACTATAGATAGATTCTGGGAGACAGGGAATTACAGCCTTCAGCTGTCTATCCACCAGTGAGGCCCACTCCAATGAATAACTCTAAACTGATGGTCACACAGATGGCCTTGGTTATACTCAGCTGATTACAAATAAGTTAAACTATATATGGATCTAGGAAAAGGATTTGTGGGGAACGGGGGGAGGTTGGTAGGAATGCACAGAAGATAAAAGAGACGGGGTGAGAGAGTAAGCAATGCATTATATACATGTACAAATTTGTCAAAGATAAGCTTAGTTGATTTTAAAAAAGAAGAGCAAAACTGGACTGATCTGAGAGGAGTTTTCTAGAACTTTGGAACACAGAGGAAGACAGTAAAAGATCCATTCAAACCAAGTTATACTAGGAAAACAGTGAAATCCTAGTATATAGAGTAATGGCCCAGATCCTGAGCATGGTTTTGATTAAATTGGTCCTGAAGGGCCAGTACGGCAAGTTGAGAGGCCTAAGGAGGAGAAATGCATGGAGGTGAAGGGGAGGGGAGAGTTAAATCCCTGTGTTCTACAGAAGGAAATCAGTGTTAAAATATGAAACAAACAAATGGAGAGATATAGATAGTTATGGAAGGAAACAGTAGAAGTTGTAAGTGATTGCTTCTGGGCCACCAGAAAGTGGACTGCAGAGAGGAATGAGATAAGTCTGACGTCCATGCTACCAAGCTTCTAGTGGTTTTGTTCACTTCTTAAGAAATAAGGGTCTGTGGCCCAGGCGTGGTGGCCTTTAATCCCAGCACTCAGGAGGCAGAGGCAGGCAGATCTCTGAATTCAAGGCCAGCCTGGTCTACATAGTGAGTTCTAGGCCAACTGGGGCTACAGGGATACTCCAACTCAAAAAGACAAAAAGAAAGAAAGAAAGAAAGAAAGAAAGAAAGAAAGAAAGAAAGGAAAAGAAATAATAAATAAGAGTTTGGAGAGATGGGTCAGGGGTTAAGAATGCTGCACACGCATGAGGACCAGAGTTCAGACCTCAGCACCTATATAACAAGCCAGATGTGCTCCTGTGCAGGCCTATAAGACAGGAAGTTCACTGGGGCTTGTTGGCTATCAACAAGATGAAAAAAATGTGAGCTCTGGGTTCAGAGAGGGACCCCAACCTCAGGGGAACAAGGCAAGGGATGGTAGAGGAGGACACCTGTTGCCTCCTCTGGCCTCTGCACATGTAGAGCTATGCACACCCAATACACCACACATACATACACGTACACACAGAAGCCACACAAACACATATATCACATTCACACACATACATACACACACAAAATAAAAATAACTTTAAAAAAGAAACACTATGTATAATATTAATACATTTTTAATTAACTTTAAAAACAAAATGTAGGAAGAAAAGTCGATGAAATTGTCAACACTTGAAAGGTCAGTAGGGGCAAAGTAAGAAATGAACTGTGTTATTCCTCAAATTCCATACATAGTTTTTATCTTACAAAGCATGTATTAACTAACCATGCATGGCCTGTGACATCTCTTAAACTTTTGTCTTGAACCTGTGTCAGATCTTGATTGCTTCCTTTCCCACAAATCTTCCCCTAATTAGATTTGAAGGTCCCAGAGGAAATGGACTTTTCTCATAGTTTTGCAATCCCCTCACCTCAGAAGAAATTAGCAAATACCAATACATATCTGATGCACTGTAACTGAATATCAAATAGCCATGGTTTGGTTGTTGTTTGGTATAAAAGCCAAAAGAGAATTGTAATGTTCTATGTATTTCTTGCCCTCATAAAGTATTTTTGTAAAAGAACAGTCATCTAGCTGGGCGTGGTAGCGCATGCCTGTAGTCCCAGCACTTGGGAGGCAAAGGCAGGCAGAGCTCTGTGAGTTCAAGGCCAGCCTGGTCTACATCGTGAGTTCTGGGACAGCTGGGGCTACAGGGAGACCCTGCGTCAAAAAGACAAAAAAAAAAAAAAGTCATCTGTAAAAGTGAGCAAAAGCAAGCTTGCTCACTTATGTACCATCTTTTTTTCAAGGTCGTTTCTCAAAGAAGAATTTAACTTCTAACAGGCACAAATCTGGAACGACATTTATTCTTCAGTCCCTGTGATTTTTTTCTAAGAAGTCTTCTTTTTATTTTAGCTTGGAAACTTAATAACATTTTTATTGATTGATTTTTGTCATCAAGATATGAGATCTCACTTTCCATTTTTACACTTTCTATTTTTTAGTTGCCCTGTTTTCTTTTCACTTTGTTTTGAAAGAGAAGCTCTTTGTGTTTACAATGGCAAAGGAAAGAACACGTTGAAATGCAATGCTTTCCATAATAACTAGAGTTCTCCAAATTCTAAATTATGTAACTCACTTTAATAGCATTTAGCATGCTGGTGATAATTACTATGGTAGTCTTGATTTCTCTTCTAAGTACCTCTTGAAAAGAGGGAATCTTTGTGTTTATATCCTTGAGTTTGTATTACATTTATCAACGAAAATAAACTCCTAAAATAAGCATTTGTTGCTCTCAGCTATTTTCAAATTAGTCACTTGAAAAACCCAGGGCATATCACTGCCAACTTTCTTGGTTTAGATAAAATGTCTTTGTTTTCTTTGGCTCTTTATGATCATCACAAGATTATACTCTAGTAGGAAATTTGTGGCAAAGGTCTTTCATGCCTGAAGTACACAGGTATATTGAATACATAATTTTCTAGATAGATCCTAGGAAAACTTACTATTTTTATTGAAGTATAATTGACATGCAATGACAGTTCTTAACTGTACAGTTTAACTACTCTATCCTGGCTAAGCCTAGGAACACTTTCACTATCCAGGAACTTCCCTCATGCCTCACTCTCCTAGAAAGAACTATGTATCTTTTGGCCAAGTGTGGTGGTGCATACCTTTGGTCCCAGCACTTGGGAGGCAGAGGCAGGTGGATCTCTGTGAGTTCAAGGCCAGCCTGGTCCACATAGTGAGTTCCAGGCCAACTGGGACTACAGGTAGACCCTGACTCAAAAAAAGACTAACAACAACAACAACAACAAAAAGAACCATGTATCTTTTGAATCTTGTCGCATAAAAATCTAAGAGCAAAATTTGCCAGGTTACAGAGCATATATATGTTTATAGGAAATATTGCCAAACTGTTTTCTAAAATGGTTGCCTAGTTTCTATATATAAGACCCTCCTCCCAACCATTTTTCTTAGTGTGTGTGTGTGTTTGTGTGTGTGCATGTGCACACGCATTCTGTGTGTTTTGCTGGAGATTGAACCCAAGGCCTTGCATATGCTAGCAAGCATTCTACCACTGAGCTACATCCACAGCCCTTAGTGTTTTGATACAGGATTTCACTTGGTAGCTCAGTCTGGCCTCGAACTCAAGATCTTTGTGCTGCAGGCTCCCCAGTGCTGGGACTTCAGACACGTGCCACCACACCCAGCTTCACTGTCAGTCTGAGTCTAGTCTTCCCAGAATGTGTGCAATGGTATCTCATTTGTGCTTCCCTGATACCAATGATGCTGATCATCTTTTGTGTACTTACTAGCATTTATATATTTTCTTGTGACAAGTGTCTGTTCAAACCTTTTGTTCATTTTCTATTGGGACTTCTGTTTTCTTTTGTTGAGTTGTAATCCTGGGTAACATTTTGGTCATTTTGAGACAGGGTCCCCCTATAGCCCCAGCTAGCCTAGAACTCACTATGTAGACCAGGCTGGCCTTAAACTCACAGAGATCTGCCTGCCTCTGCCTCCCAAGTGCTGGGATTAAAGGTGTGTGCACTACCCCTAGCATGAACTGATCTTCTTAAAGCTAAGGACTCTAAATAGGCTGAGTAGACCTCAGTAAATGACCTTGCACTGAGGGTCATCTGGTGACAGTAACGTGACTCCATTGGCCTTAACACAAATGACAGAATGCATAAATTCTAGTTGGGGGAGAGGCTGTGGAAGGGTGCCAGTGGGGAAGGGGCTATAAA
>NW_008340854.1:95730-122321 GCF_000622305.1 Nannospalax galili
ATTCTAAATTATGTAACTCACTTTAATAGCATTTAGCATGCTGGTGATAATTACTATGGTAGTCTTGATTTCTCTTCTAAGTACCTCTTGAAAAGAGGGAATCTTTGTGTTTATATCCTTGAGTTTGTATTACATTTATCAACGAAAATAAACTCCTAAAATAAGCATTTGTTGCTCTCAGCTATTTTCAAATTAGTCACTTGAAAAACCCAGGGCATATCACTGCCAACTTTCTTGGTTTAGATAAAATGTCTTTGTTTTCTTTGGCTCTTTATGATCATCACAAGATTATACTCTAGTAGGAAATTTGTGGCAAAGGTCTTTCATGCCTGAAGTACACAGGTATATTGAATACATAATTTTCTAGATAGATCCTAGGAAAACTTACTATTTTTATTGAAGTATAATTGACATGCAATGACAGTTCTTAACTGTACAGTTTAACTACTCTATCCTGGCTAAGCCTAGGAACACTTTCACTATCCAGGAACTTCCCTCATGCCTCACTCTCCTAGAAAGAACTATGTATCTTTTGGCCAAGTGTGGTGGTGCATACCTTTGGTCCCAGCACTTGGGAGGCAGAGGCAGGTGGATCTCTGTGAGTTCAAGGCCAGCCTGGTCCACATAGTGAGTTCCAGGCCAACTGGGACTACAGGTAGACCCTGACTCAAAAAAAGACTAACAACAACAACAACAACAAAAAGAACCATGTATCTTTTGAATCTTGTCGCATAAAAATCTAAGAGCAAAATTTGCCAGGTTACAGAGCATATATATGTTTATAGGAAATATTGCCAAACTGTTTTCTAAAATGGTTGCCTAGTTTCTATATATAAGACCCTCCTCCCAACCATTTTTCTTAGTGTGTGTGTGTGTTTGTGTGTGTGCATGTGCACACGCATTCTGTGTGTTTTGCTGGAGATTGAACCCAAGGCCTTGCATATGCTAGCAAGCATTCTACCACTGAGCTACATCCACAGCCCTTAGTGTTTTGATACAGGATTTCACTTGGTAGCTCAGTCTGGCCTCGAACTCAAGATCTTTGTGCTGCAGGCTCCCCAGTGCTGGGACTTCAGACACGTGCCACCACACCCAGCTTCACTGTCAGTCTGAGTCTAGTCTTCCCAGAATGTGTGCAATGGTATCTCATTTGTGCTTCCCTGATACCAATGATGCTGATCATCTTTTGTGTACTTACTAGCATTTATATATTTTCTTGTGACAAGTGTCTGTTCAAACCTTTTGTTCATTTTCTATTGGGACTTCTGTTTTCTTTTGTTGAGTTGTAATCCTGGGTAACATTTTGGTCATTTTGAGACAGGGTCCCCCTATAGCCCCAGCTAGCCTAGAACTCACTATGTAGACCAGGCTGGCCTTAAACTCACAGAGATCTGCCTGCCTCTGCCTCCCAAGTGCTGGGATTAAAGGTGTGTGCACTACCCCTAGCATGAACTGATCTTCTTAAAGCTAAGGACTCTAAATAGGCTGAGTAGACCTCAGTAAATGACCTTGCACTGAGGGTCATCTGGTGACAGTAACGTGACTCCATTGGCCTTAACACAAATGACAGAATGCATAAATTCTAGTTGGGGGAGAGGCTGTGGAAGGGTGCCAGTGGGGAAGGGGCTATAAAGATTAAGATGTATATGGAATACACAAAAATTCAATTTAAAAATTTACAAAAATAAATAAATTTTTTAAAAAAGACTTGATGAAATCATATTGTAGGGAACCTTATCAGATGAGGAAGGAAAGCCCTCTGCCCTCTGTAAGGTGCCCATGGAGATATTAGTCATAGTTGAGGAGTCCCTTACAGGGTGTGGCCCCCTTCAACTCACCTACATGCCTTCTGTTTGTTTTGAGACAGCGTCTCTTTGTAGCCCCAGCTGACCTGGAACTCACTATGTAAACCAGGCTAGCCTCGATCTCCCAGAGATCCATCTGCCTCTGCTTCCCAGGTGCTAGGATTGAAGGTACGCACTACCATGGCCAGCTTCCATATGCCTTCTTCCCTTTACCTCTACCCAAACTCCACCCTGCCTATGTTAGTCCTATGTACCTCAGTCCCAGCCCTTCTATACCTGCTAGCTACTTAGAAGGACTTGGACCTCCCTCAGATTGAAAGGGAATCCAGCTCTGAAAACCAAGTCACCGGGGCTCCTTTCTTCCTTTCTAGGCTGCTGAGAGCAGCTCTTGAAGTAGCTGTTTTGGAAAAGGGAACCGCCTCCTAGGCCTACAAAGGCAGAAGAGGTTAAGCTGGTAGGCTGCTCTGCTTAACTGACTGGAAAATGAGTGGCAAACCCAAGACAAACAGATCTGTTAAAGTGCCTGGCTTAGGAGCCAAGTTGCTAAGGAAACTGCAGTACTTCATTCCTCTTAAGTCACAGCTGCACCTCCATGGGCACAGCAAAGGAACTGCAACTCTCAGAAGAACGTGAGGAGGAAAAGCAGACGATATCTCTCTTGGGCTGTGTGTTTTGATTTCTGGACAAGGTCGGCAGGTGGTCAGCTTTCAGCCCTAGGAACCTTCAGAACAAAGGACTGATATTGGCAACTAAGGATACTTGGGTTTCCCCTCAAATCCTCACTTACTAATTAGATCTCTTATTGCTATAGTTCTTGATGTGAATGGAAAAGAATTACTACTTTAAATTACAGCAGCCTATAATGATAGAATTACTTTTTAAAATATTTTTATTTATTATTTTTATTTTATGTGTATGAGTGTACTTACTGCCTGCATGTGTGCAAGTGCACCTGTGTCATGCAATGCCCGAGGAGGTCAGAAGAGGGCATTGGATTCCCCTGGAACTGGAGTAGAGATGTTTGTTAGCTGCTATATGGGTGCTAGGAACTGAACCCAGGTCCTCTGCAAGAGCAGCCAGTGCTCTTAACCGCTGAGCCATCTCTCCAGCCCTTGTTTTTGTTTTTGTTTTTGTTTTGTTTTTTTACTTTAAATAAAGTAAAAGTTCATCAAATCCTGGGAACCACTGAGCAAGGCAATGGTCTCAAATGATCAAGCAACTTACATCTAGGGAGTCAGTCAGAATAAATGTTTTCATACCTATGTTAAACCAAAAAGCTAAGTTAACTTTTCATCTGTAACAGAATACTTCAAAAATCCTTAAGTTTCTTTGTAGTATGGTTTTGGTATAGTTAATTGTTCAAGGATTGCTTTGTTTGTTGTTTACCATGATCAAAAGCTATAGAACATAAAGGATTTTAGCTTAGTGAACCGTAGGAAAACAACACTGGCAAAATGTCCTAAATCATGTACATTCTTAGTTTATTAACTCAGTATTTGTTAACCAAGATTCCCCCACAATGCTGAATCTGAAGAACAGTAGGGTAGACTTTCTTTCCTGTTCCTGCTCTGCATCTTCCTGTAGAAGTTTATGTACTAGTGAGTGCCTATCAGACTTGCTAACCATTTTTACCTAAATTTTATTTTGTTCTTCCAACTTCGAAGAACTGTGACCTCCCCATCACCACTCTTCTCATAATTTGGTAATTTAACCCAAATTGATTCAATCACTTGGGTGAGGAAAGAAAAGAACTGAGGCTGCATAAGACTACATAATAAACAAAAACCAAGCGTGCTGTATGCTGCAGCAAGTTTTACTCATGATGTTATAATTAACAGAATGATGCTGACAGCTGGCTAACCGATGGGAAGGATGAGTCTGTCTGAGATTATTCAATTTTTCAATGAATAACCCGCAAACATAAGCATGCCATGCAGGATTTGGTGTGTAGAATTATGCATATGGTTTGTCCCAAGCAAATATGACTGAGTACCAACTTCTTTGACTCTCCTGGGACTTCTGCTCCTACAACAGGGGAAGGAAATAGGTGGCTATAGGTTTTCACTTAGGCACACAATTTCTTTTTTAAAATATTTTATTATTTTTATTTTTGTGTATGAATGTATTGCCTGCATGTATTTAAGTGTCATGCAATGCCCATGGAGGTCAAATGGGTGTTGGATCCCCCTGAAACTGGAGTTACAGATGTTGTTAGCTGCATGTGGGTGCTGGAAATCAAACTCGGGACTTCTGCAAGAACAACCAGTGCTCTTAACCATTGAGCCATCTCTCTAGCCTAGGCATACTATTTCTGAGAGACCGCACAAGTCCATTTTGTTAATTAAGTTCTGAGTCAGAGCCTAAAAGATATAATGCCTTAAAGGCAAGTGGATTTCGTATTTCTCATGGATAGGACTGAGTCTGACCCTTACCCGTGATGGTGATGGCCACTTGGGGGTGAGGGTGGTTTGAGGCTAGGTACATGTCTGTGCTTCAGCATAGGGCTATTGGCAGTAAATGGTTATCTTTGGTTCTTGAGGCCATGCGGCAAAGCACAATCCTTGACAAATTACAGTATGTGAGCATTTCCCACTGAGGGATCCAGACTGGGACAGGGAACTTCCTGAGGTTTCAATACATAAGTCATAGAAGCTGTAGGCTTTAACTATATACTGAAGTTCTTATTTTAAATATTTTACTTTATTTATTTATTTATTTATTTATTTATGTGTATGCATGTATTGCCTGCATGTAGGTAAGGGCACCCATGTCGTGCAATGTCCACAGAGAACAGAAGAGGTGATCAGATCCCCTGGAACTGGAGTTACAGACAGTTGTTAGCTGCCATGTGGGTGCTGGGATTCAAACCCGGGTCTTCTGCAAGAACAGCCAGTGTTCTTAACCACTGAGCCATCTCTCCAGCCCCATATTTATTTTTTATTTTATGTGTATGAGTGTATTGCCTGCATGCATGTAAGGGCACCCCTGTTATGTAATGCCCATGAAGGTCAGAAGATGGCATCAGATGCCCCTGAAACTGGAGTTATGGATGGTTGTTAGCAGCCATGTGGGTGCTGAACTGAACCTAGGTCTTCTACGAGAGCAGTCAGTGCTTTTAACTACTGAGCCATTTCTCCAGTCCCTGAAGTTCTTATTTTAGATAAGTTACACTAAGAAAATTCAGGATTCTGCTGAGTGTGGTGTCCATACCTTTAATTCTGAGCACTGGAAGGCAGAACAGGTGAATCTTTGTAAAATCAAGGCCAGCCTAATCTACATAATGAGGTCCAGGCTAGCTTGGGCTACAGGGAGATCCTGTCTCAAAAGAAGGCAAGAAAGGAAGAAAGGAAGAAAGAAAGAAAGAAAGAAAGAAAGAAAGAAGGAAGGAAGGAAGGAAGGAAGGAAGGAGAGAGAGAGAGAAAGAAAGAAAGAAAGAAAGAAAGAAAGAAAGAAAGAAAGAAAGAAAGAAAAAGAAGAGGGAGGGAGGGAAGGAAGGAAGGAAGGAAGGAAGGAAGGAAGGAAGGAAGGAAGGAAAGAGAAAGAAAGGGAAAGGGAAGGAAGATAATTAAAAATTCATATTGGTTAGATTAAAAAATGTATGAGTAAATAGGAAAAGCTACAACCTCAAGTAGTTTTAAATGACCCTAAGTTGTTCAATTTGGGGATTTCTTAAGACTGAGGTTCTTTCTCCATCAACTCCAGAGTTGGGAGGCGGTCTAGTCTGACTCAGCATTCAGCAGTATTTGTCTAAGCTGCTGTCCAGTTTGACATGCTCAACAGAGTGGCAAGCAAAAGTTAAAGATGATACATTGAACAGAAGATTTTATTTCATCTCCCTCTTCAGGTCCTCCTTAAAAAGATGAGAATAGAATTTTTAAGATATATAAATCCATAAGGGCAAAGAGGACAGGAAGGGCATATCCATAGTCTAGAAAGCTACTGAATCTTGAAAGAAAAAAGGGCAGAAAAGAAAGGAAGGGAAGCTTAGAGAACTCGCAGAGCGCATATAGCCAGAGGTGGCTGTCTCACCCTGCACAGTATCTCTGTGAAACTGGATTTAGAGGTGATGTGTGTAGCCTCTGTTGAGACAGATATGGAGCTAAAACCAAATGGATTAACTGAAGGTCTTTATCTGGAATCATTAACCCTCTGTATTAGCCGCTTTCCCTGTTGCTCTGAGAAAATTCCCTGACATAAGCAACTTAAGGCAGGAAGGGTTTATGTGGGCTCACAGTTCAAGAGTACAGTCCCTCACGGGCAGGAAGCACAGCAACAAGAGGGTAAAGCAGCTTGTCTCATCGCATCTACAACCAGGAAGCAGACTGATGTGAATATTTCTGTTCTCCCTTTTTTGTTTTTGTTTTGTTTTGTTTTGTTTTGAGACAGGGTCTCCCTGTAACCCCAGATGACCTGGAACTCTCTAAGTAGACCAGGCTGGCCTCAATCTTACAGAGACCTGCCTGCCTCTGTCTCCAGAGTGGTGGAATTAAAGGTATGCTTTCTCCTTTATATTCAAGACCTGGAGGCAAGGAATAGTGCTACCCACATATAGGGTGGGCCTTCCCACCTCCTTTAAACTAATCTACATAATCCCTCACAGACATGCACAGAGGCTTGTCTTCTAGGTGATTCTAGATCCTGTCAAGTTGACAACCAGTAGTAACCATCACACCTTCTAACCCATTCATACAAAATGCCAGCATCTAAATATCCTCTTGCAGCCAGAAGTGGTGGTATAGGTCTTTAATCCCAGCACTCAGGAGGCAGAGGCATGTGGAACTCTGTGAATTCAAGGCCAGCCTGGTCTACATAATGAGTTCCAGGATAGCCAAGGCTACTTAGTGAGATCCTGTCTTAGAAAACAAACAGGCCTAGTGGAGCCTAGCAGTCTCCTTGCCATCTCTGGTTTAAGTGCAGTGCAGGGCCTTGGCCAGGGGTGGTGGTAGTGAGGCTAGTACCTGCTCCAGCCCCCTTTCCCCTCCCTGGCTTCTCTCTGCTCCCCAGAGTGACTTCCAGGGGCTCCAAAAGGCTCAGGCCACCCCATGAACATGGACATGAAGATGAAGATCGACCTGGAGCTGAGGAACAGGACCCTGGCAGCTGTTTAAGAATCTGTCTTGGACAACTGCAAATCAAATGATGGACAAATTGAGGGGTTAACAGCTGAATTTGTGAACTTAGAGTTCCTCGGTTTACTAAGTGTAGGCTTGATTTCACTTTCAAATCTCCTCAAACTACCTAAATTGAAAAAGCTTAAGCTCGACGATAATAGAATCTTTGGAGAGCTGGACATACTAGCAGAACTCCCAAATCTCACACATCTAAACCTAAGTGGAAATAAACTGAAAGATATCAGTACCTTAGAACCTTTGAAAATGTTGAATTGTCTGAAAAGCCTGGCTCTGTTCAACTGTGAGGTCACTAATCTTAATGATTACTGAGAGAGTGCCTTCAAGCTCCTGCCTCAGCTGACTTACCTGGATGGCTATGACCGAGAGGACCAGGAAGCCTGTGACTCAGATGCAGAGGTGGACAGTGTGGATGAAGAGAAAAAAGATGAAGGAGAAGATGAGGGTGAAGATGAAGATGAGGATGGTGAGGAGGAAGAGTTTGATGAAGAGGATGAAGAGGAAGATGTAGGAGAGATGATGAAGATGAAGGGGGGGTGAAGAATTTGGACATCATGGAGAAGCTGATGAAGAGGATGAGGATGAGGAGGAAGAAAGCAGGAAAGGCGAAAAGAGAAAGAGAGAAAGAGACAGTGAAGGAGAAGACAATTAAGACCCCAAACAACCTGCAGAAACAGAACTGTTCAGGATTGGTTGGATTGCTGATGGATTTGGTAGCTGTTTAAAAAGAGTAGCTGTGGTACAAACCCCAGGACACCCACCCACCCCAAGAGCCGAAGAATAGTGCCTGTGGCCGTCAGTCCCTCTTGGGACTCCTCCACCAAGAACAAAATAAACGTTGTTGGGTTTTCCTGTAAGACTTGCTGTAGCCTGGATAGCTGTGATTGGTGAGTCAACTGTCTGCAGCTACCAGTTACACTGAGGTTGTAACAACATTTTTACTTCTGTACAACAACAAGAAAAAGCTTTGTAAATAAAATCTTAACATTTAAAAGAACAAACAGAAAAGCTTCCTGCTAAGCTTGAGAATTCAAGTCTCTTTTCTGAAGAAGTTGGAAAACACTAAAACAAAAAGACACTGGTAGCCAGGCATTTTAACAAAACATGATTTATCCATTCTTTGAAAATTTCATACACACATGCAATGTATTTTGGTCATTCACCCCCACACACTCCTCCCTCTACATCCTCCCAGATCCAACCTGTACTCTCTCCCCCTCCCAACTTTGTGTGCTTTTTAAAAAAATAACCCACTGAGTCCAGTTTCTGCTGCCCGTATACTTATGGATGTAGGGTCATCCACTAGAGTGTAGTGGACATATCAGGGCCACGCCCTTAAAGAAGGGTGTGTCTTCCTTCTCTAGAAGTCATCAACTGTCAACATCTCTTCAGCTAGAATGGAGGGGTGTGCTTATGAGTCCCTCCCCACTCTATGCTGGAATGTAACCTGACATTTTAGAGTCCAGTAACATAATAGCCACCTCCCTTCACAATTGTCCTAAAACAAAGTCTGCCAGTGGCAAAACTCACTCTTAAGTGTGTATGGGTAACTAAGGGTAACCAGTCAAAGACTACTTCTGACATGAAAGATCAAAACCACTGGAACTCACTGTGTAGACCAGGCTGACCTTGAACTCAGATCCACCTGCCTCTGCCTCCCAAGTGCTGGGATTAAAGGTACATGCAACCACACCCTGCTGAAAATCTCTTTCTTATATGGACTTTCTAAGAAGTTATTTGAAAGTGTACTCCACTGAAATGAGGGAGAAGATGATGAAAGATGATACAGAATTTAGGGAGAGACTCCTAGTGGAGGGAAGAGATGATACTCTTCCAAGAAGCTTGAACTTCATTGAAGGAACCTTGGGTTTCACACTGCTGGAACCATATGAGACCAGTTCCTAGAAAAAACATTCTATTCTAAGTGTTAAGATGGGATTATTAGAGCTGTGGGAGACCACTGTAGCATTTTTGCAAAACTCAGATATGTAATGATCTAAACTAAGGTGGCAGCAATAACAGCACAAACGTGTAGGTACATGAAGAGCCCAGCACATCTGACAGATGAGGGAAGCACAATTTAATTAGACTATAAGTACTTATGGTGGGCCAAATACATAGCAGGAATGTAGGCCAAGGGCAAAGGAGACCCCATGAGAGAACACAAAAGCTTCAGTCCCTGGAAGATGGTGGATAGAAGGTAGGAAATCATGTTGAAAAAATAACAGTAGGTATGAAGAGAGACTATAAAATAAACAGTAGGTATGAAGAGAGACTATAAAATAGAATGTAAAACAGAATATAAAATAATAAAATAGAATATAGAGGCCAGGCATGGTGGTACACACCTTTAATCCCAGCACTCAGGAGGCAGAGGCAGGGGGATCTCTGTGAGTTCAAGGCCAGCCTGGTCTACATAGTGAGTTCCAGGACAGCTGGGGCTACAGGGAAAACCTGTCTCAAAAAGACCAAAAATGATATATAATATATATATATATAAAATATAGATAAAATAATAATAAAATATAATTATATAAAATAGAATATAAAATAGGCATGAAGAGCAGACTATAAAATAACAGTAGGTATGAAGAGAGACAGTAGGTATGAAGAGCTGTAACATTTTGAGTGAAGACATAGTACTGTATGCACTAGAAAGTATGAAGGAGCTGCTACTGTCATTTCTGATAATCTTTGTGAGAGAAGATCAATGTAAACTACAGATAAAGAAAATCAACAGCTCCCAGTGCTTGACCCTTTGAGTGTGCGATATATGAGAGAGGTAACCTGCCTCTAGAGAGAGAGGCACTGCTGGAGGAGCAGCGTTCTTAACGGACACTTAGAATGTCAAGTGGCCTTACATCCCCGAGACCAGCTTGGAGACGTAGTCAAGGGCCATGTCTGCAAGACCTGGAAAGACATGGTATAAAGAATTGGCAGTGCGTTGGGAAGTCACCGGGAGGTTAAGCAGGAGAGTGACATTACTTGACTCCTTTGACTGTTCTGGCTGGTGTGTGGAGACCAGATTGGAAGGAAATAAGAGTAAACAAATAAGAGTAAACAAAAAGGCGATTATAGCAAAAGACGGTGTTGGCTTGGGCTAGAAAGGTTAGAGTAAAGACATGAATGTAGTCGTTAATGTCTGGGAGGAACTGCTGCTGAGACCCAGTGAAGATATCAAAATTTAGGACTGCTCAAGTCCCTTACATAAAATGGCATTGTGGGGCTGGAGAAGCAGCTCAGTGGTTAAGAGCACTGGTTGCTCTTGCAGAGGACCTGAGTTTGGTTCCCAGCACCCACATGGCAGCCTACAACCACCTGTAACTTCAGTTCCAGGGGATTTGATATTCTCTTTGGTCCTCTGCAGGCCTTGCACATACGATGAATTTACATACGTGCAGATAAAACTCATACACATACAATAAAAATAAAGAAACTGATAAATAAATAAAATGGCATTGTATTTGCATTGTTTTGGCATGTTTATCCTATTGTGCACTTTAAATCCTCTCTAAATTACTTTAATACCTAATGCAAAGTAAGTGCTATGCAAATATTGTTAAATATTTTGATTAGGGACTAATGCCAAGAAATATTCTGTATATATTCAGTACAGATGCAATTTATTTTTTAAATTTTTTAACATGCATTTGGTTGAATCCATGGATTTAGAAATGTACATACTAATTGTTGACTGTACTAGTATTGAGATCCTTTTAAAATTAAACGCACAGCTCTTTGCTAGCTTAAATGTTGAAACTCAGTATGTTGAGTTACTCCAAGATCACTAGTTTGAACAACTGAACTGTAGGAATGCAAATTGCTATGACAGGGGAAAATGGAGAAAAGGGAGGTTGAGGTGCCAGTAGGTGGCCACAAGCTGTTTTAGACCTATTAAAATGGAGATTCCTGTGAGGCATGCAGATGGAAATGTCATGAGCAGTTGTTTAAACAAGTTAAGCTCTAGGCTACAGTTGAATTGAGTGGATCCTTTGCATTGGGTTTGTGTTCAGAGAAACTCAAGGCTGGAGAAAGAATGGGATGAAGATTTATTGATTCCCCAATAAATCCCAAACACTCAACATGCTACAGGTGTTTCTAAGGCATATACTCATTCTCCAACACCTATTTTCTCCATGTCTGCCCAAATAGCTCCAAGTCCCTAGAACAGCCTGACTGGGATGCAATCAGAGGCCACTTGGGACATGTTTACTGCAGACACTAAGACAAACCAGTCTCACTTCCTCCCTCCCAGGGTCCCTACAGGGTTACTGTACCTGGATATATTGAAAGTCCCAAGAGAGGTGACTATAACAGCAAAGCTCTCAGGGCACTGAACTGAGCACTGTAGACACAAATTACAGTGATGAGCCTCTGGATATATAGCACTCCTGGTTTTTTGATCTAAATTTTAGTATCTATCTACTTCATGAAAATGCTCTAAGAACTGGGATGATTCTCTGAGTCACCAGGAGAGCACCTTAAATAATGCGGATTGCCAGGACCTGTGCCAACAGAAGCCCTCGTTCACTTGGTCTGGGCTGTGACTCAGTCTGCATTCCCATTTGAGTCATGCTGGTCCAGGGTATTGCCTAGATCAGCTGATTTGAAGAGTGCCGAGTTGACAATTTTCCCATAGGTATCTACCTCAGTGATTTCTCTACAACTTGGATAACTACAGAAGTTTAAAAATAAAGAACCAGGGGCTGGAGAGATGGCTCAGTGGTTAAGAACACTGGCTGCTTTGCAGAAGACCCAGGTTCAATTCCCAGCACCCATATAGCAGCTAACAACCATCCAAAACTCCAGTTCAAGGGGATCCGATGCCCCCTTCTGGGCACTGCACAATACAGGTGCACTAACACACATGCAGGCAATACACTCATACACATAAACTTTTGAAAAATACTAAAAAATATAAATAAAATAGTCAGTTGTTTTGACATATCTCCTCTACACTTGCCAGCATTAGTTCTTTCAGAATCTCAAATGTGAAAAACCCAACCTGTCCAGAGCAGCAAGTACATTGACAGTCCCAGTGAGTCCTCTCAGTCCCAGTACCAGATGTGCCAATGAAGGAACTCCCAGCCTTCAATCTCCTCCAACTTCAGTTTCTCCTAACTCAGCCCCAGACATCACAGAGCAGAGACAATCTGTCCTGCCTTGTCCTGTTCAAATTCCTAATGCAGAAAATGATGCTGGTAATAGGAAGACAGAGTTGGAGACTTGACAGTGCAATTATTGGAATGGTTGCTAAAGTCTTTTCTCAAGAAAAATCTATTAAGACACAAATACATGTCTTTGAAAGATAACCTCAGATGAACATACAGTCTGTGTCTAACACTTGGATTTTGGGACATGATATTATCATCTACAAAGTTCATATTCAAGACTTCACAAGCAAGTCACAAAAAGTAGAAACACACACACACACAAAATCTCATAATCTCTTAAGTAAATTTACAGTTGTGTTGGACCACATTCATAGCTATCCTTGGCTACATGCGGCATGGTATGCTAGTTGGATACCCTTTGATGAGCAAAGCTACAGAAATGAGCTAAAAGATGCTCTCCTCTTTCACTGATACGGACTCAACATGTGGTAGAGATACCTAAGTTGCTTCAAGAACAGAAGAAAGCCAGCCTGACCTTGAAGACAGCATGGCAAAGACAGCAGGGCAAAGACAGCATGTTAAAGACAGTGTGGCTAAGACAGTGTCCCAAGGACAGGACAGGCAGCACTTAATGTCATTGTGCTGAAGGCTGACTCTAATCCCTCTGCTCTCTCACCAGCTGCAGTTATTTAAGCCAGTTTCCCAAACATCTTTGCCTAGTGCTAAAAATCACCCAGAGGGCATATAGCAACAAGTGCCAAAGTTCATTCTTATCACTAGGCAAGGCTGGAAAACACTGCACTATAGAATTTTAAATGAAATCCAACCAAAATAGCTAATATGACAACCATCTCCCACAAGAATCACAGTTCTGGGACTAGCGAGATGGCTCTCCGTTTAAAAGCACTGGCTGCTCTTGCAGAGGCCCTGGGTTCAGTTCCTAGCACCCACATGGCAGTTAACAATTGTTTTTCATAACTCCTGTTCCAGGGGATCTGACACCCTCTTCTGATCTCCTTGGGTATTGCACAACATGGGTGCACTTACATAAATGCAGGCAATATCATCTTATACATAAAATAAAAATAATAAAAAGTTTTTAAAAATAATCACAGTTTTGTCATTAAAAATAATAATTGTGATCTTTATTTTGGGGGGGTTGGGGTTTTTTTTTTTCTTTTTGTCTTTTTGAGACAGGGTCTCCCTGTAGCCCCAGATGACCTGGAATTAGCTATGTAGACCAGGTTGTCCTCGAACTCACATAGATCCACCTGCCTCTGCCTCCTGAGTGCTGGGACTAAAGGCATGTGCCACCACGCCCGGCTCTGTGATCTTTATTTTTGTAAAACAAACAAAACAAAATAAAAAACAAACAAGTTCTTGAATCTTGATAATATAATCACAGCAAGTCCAATTACAATGGAAGGAGTTGAAAATATTAGAATTCACTTGCTAAGCAGACACTATTAATTATATGTGTGTGTGTGTGTGTGTGTGTGTGTGTGTGTGTGTGTGTGTGTGTATAAAATTGGGGTTTTGAGACAAGGTCTTATTTAACCCAGGCTAGCTTTAAACTCACTATGTAACCAAAGATGTATGTAGCCTTGAATTCCTGATTTCTCCTACCCCTTCCTTCCAAGTACTGGGATTACAAGCATGTGCCACCATGCCAGGATTACATTAAATATTTTAAATATAAATGCCTTCTATAGAGAATGCTTATGACTATTTCAATTGATGAACTAAAAAGAAGAGAGATGATAGGTTGAATAGTCATGATCTTATTCAAGTTATTTTTCAGTGCAAGTAAAAATATCACAGAGCAAGACATACACCCTGCACTCATCAGGATTGGAGAAGAGCTATAAATTCTACCTTAATAACTGACATTGATATGTAATTCCTAGCCCAACCACCTCTCACTCCCACAGTTTGCATAATCACTTGAACCTCATTTCAAATTATTAATATAAAGACGAGCACTTTTTTCATAAGAATATATCTATAGTCTTGTAAAAAGAAACTATGGTGGGGGTGGGGTCTCTTAGCCATGATTCACATAATAACCAGTAAAACTTTCAAGTTCTACATGTAATGGAGGCTGTCTTCATAATATGGTGCTGATCCATATCAGTGAGTTTATATATCCCCAGATTCTAGTCCTCCCCAGAGAATGATAGTAATTTGGGTTCCATTGATCTCTTTTATTTTATACTCGTTTCTGGAGAGCCTTTAGCAGTCGCACAGTGTCATTTGCAGAGTAACACTCACATCCCTCTCTGATTCCAAGAATTTGAAGAGAAAATAAAATGCCTGTGGAAGTTGCATTTGTATTGATGAATTATAGGAATTCCATGCATTAAAAATAGCAGCTCCAGACCAGAAAGATGACTCATCAGAGGAAGGTGCTTGCTTGCCTCATAAGCCTGGCAACCAGAGTCAATCCCCAGGACCCATGTAAAGGTGGAAAGAGAACTAACACCACAAAGTTATCTTCTGACTTCCACATGGGTACTATGGCATGCATACACACACTAATAATAATTTTTTATTGATATATTTGTTTTCATTTTATGTGTATGAGTGTTATACCTGCATCTGTGTAAGTGCACCCATGTTGTGCAGTGCCCATGGAGGACAGAAGAGGGCATTGGATTCCCCAGAACTGGAGCCATGGACGGTTGTTAGCCACTGTGTGGGTGCTGGGACTCAAACCTGGGTCTTCTGCAAGAACAGCAGTGCTGGGGCTCAAACCTGGGTCTTCTGCAAGAACAGCAGTGCTGGGGCTCAAACCTGGGTCTTCTGCAAGAACAGCCAGTGCTCTCAACCACTGAGCCATCTCTCTAGCCCACTAATAATAATTTTTAAATAGAAGTTCCTTATAACCTTAACTTAGAAGCCTATATGTGAAGATTGTAGATTACCTATTCAGTAACAGCAAGAACTTGTCAGTTCCGCCATTTATCTTAGGTTTGTTTGATTTTTCTGGCCAAGGACAAGAAGGCCCCCTGGCCGCTCACTGCCTGATTGTGTTCTGTTCTCTGTGTCCCAGAGATGTGTCTTCCACCAGTGTTACTGCCCTACCATCCAAAGGCCTGGAGCACCTGAAAGAACTCATAGCAAAAAACACTTGGACTCTAAAGAAACTTCCTCTCTCCTTGAGTTTCCTCCACCTCATACGGGCTGACCTGTCGTATTCGAGCCACTGCTGTGCTTTTAAGAATCAGAAGAAAATCAGAGGGTAAGTAGTAGGGGCCTGAAATAACGAGTAGAGGCTGTGGTGGAAGTGGGATTCATTTCTGAGTTTGAGAAAGAATGTCTGTGGTTTGAAAGCCAGGACGAAAAGAACTGGAAGCATCCACATGAGCCGGAAACCCATGGGCCAAGTGATTGTGGGTGAAAAGCAGGTGCAGATGAGAAATAAGGCCAGTGTTGCTGGGTTACCGTGAGGCAGGGGAGGTAAGAACAGATGCTTGTAGTGGAGACGGGTCTCATTATGTCATGTAAGACTTTGTAGAGAGCATGCAGACATGATTTCTGCCCTCCACAAGCAACACATATGAGTCAACAGAACCCTAAGGACAAGCTTACAAATAACACCACATATGGACAACCGGAGCAGTATGGTTCCTTACATATGTCAAAGCTCATGGACTTTGAAAATGGCTTGGCTTATATCCCAGCTCTGCCAGTTTCTAGCAGTGTCATCCAGTCTACTTAACTACTCTGAGTCTTTGACAATGGAGATCATAATTCCATCATTCATAGGGGTTTTAAGATGAAGAGGCTGAATGAAAAACATCTGGAATTCAGTGAGCTGGACTGTAGTTAAGTTCTCATTACTGAGAACTTACGTATTAACTATGATACATACATAAATAGCATTTCAATATCTGGCTGCTTGCAAGACCACAAGGGAAAGATGCGCTTCTTTACTCTCAAAGCTAGCTCTGATTCTTGCTTTTGCTCTGCCTATTTGTAGGACCACCTATTCTAACCCCACCTTCATTTACCTACTTCAACCTCCTTTGGTTTCTATATAAGTATCTATTAGATGACTCCTACACTCCTATATTCAATCAGAAAAAAATAATAATAAATGCATCAGGACCTAGTTAGAGAGGCAGAAGAAAACAGGAAAGTTGAACAACTATGCAAAGAGAGCCATCATAGGCATGACTGTCTGGGCATGGGGATGTTGACATCAGATGCTATACTAATGCCACATGGCACTGATCAGGAAAGGATTGGGGATGGGCATGGACCTTAGGGACAGCTGTAAATCTGGTGAGGTAGAGAAAAATAAATCTTCTCTGAGTATGCCTGTGTGCTATGACCATTTCCTCATTTGTTCAGCAAATATTTGATGAGCATCTCCCGTGTGCCTGGCACTGTTCCGGGTATGAGACTACTTCTTGCCTACTGCTTACAATGTAATGGAGGAAGTCAGAAAATAAAGAGGCAAGAGAAGAAGAAAATATCTAACAGTGCTTTGAAGGAATTAAGCCCAAGGCCGGGGTGATTTATTTAAAGGGATTGGGAAGACTCCTGTGGAAAAGCAGCATATGAAGCTCAGGATGGTGGCATATGCCTTAATCCCAACACTTGGGAAGCAGAGGCAGGCTCCTTGATCTGAGAGATCAAGGCCAACTGGGGCTCCAGGAGACCCTGTTTCAAAAAACCAAAACAAAGCATACAAAAAAAGTTTACTATATGGGACTGGAGAGATGGCTTAGCTGGTTAAGAGCACTGGCTGCTCTTGCAGAGGATCCAAGCTCAGTTCCTAGGACCCAATAGCAGCTAACAACCATTTATAATTCCAGTTCCAAGGGATCCAGTGCCCTCTTCTGGCCTCCACAGGCACCAGGCACGCATGTGGTGTGCTCACATACATGTGGGCAAAACATTCATACACATAAAATTTTCAAAAAGAAAGAAAAGCAGCACATGTTTAAATTTGTATAATGGGTAGAGGTCATCATGAGTTTCCAGGCAAAGGGAGCATGGTGCTTTGGAGCTCTGAATAGGAATACTGTTAACAACAGTAACCAACACATAGATGACATGGTCAGTCTGATGCTCCCAGAACTGTTATAACAGTGTAAAAAAGATACTCTATTCTTTCAATGCTTATCCCTTTTTACAAAGGAATAAACCAAGTTGCACAGACCTGTTCAAGCTGTCATAGCTAGTAACTTTTATAGCCAGGTTATAACTTGGCTACAACATCCATGCTTTTATATCATGACTAGTCTTCAAGTGGTTCTAGATGATAAGAAATAAGATCAATGTCACTGGTCCCAGGAGAGATCAAGTAATATAAAATGATGTAGCAGGGGGTGGAAAAGATGACTCAGCAAGTAAAGGAGCTTGCCACCAAGTCTGATGATCTGAGTTCCATCCTGGGACCCACATGGTGGAAAGGAAAACCTGACTCCCACAAGTTGTTCTTTGAACTCTACACGTGCACTGTGGCACATGCATGCATACAGAAATGAATAAATCTTTTGAAAATGGTGTAGCCGAGACTGGCCTGACCAGATCATGAAGAGTCTTCAGCATTATATACATCAGAGTAAGTAACCTGCAGATCTTCCCAAGTGTCAAAGGGCTCACTTGTGGATTTTGAGCAAGTGGTGACTCATCTTTGTTGTCTTGCAGAATCTTGGAGTCCTTGATGTGTAATGAGAGTGGTATGCAGAACCTGCATCAAAGAAAATCGGTAAATGTCTTCAGAGGCCCCATCTACCAGCAATATGAGGAAGATGAGGATGACAACAGTGTCGGGTACAAGCAAAACTCCAAGTACCAGGAGAGCCCCAGCAACTCTCATTATTACGTCTTCTTTGAAGAGCAAGAGGATGAGATCATAGGTTTTGGTCAGGAGCTCAAAAACCCTCAGGAAGAGACTCTCCAGGCTTTTGACAGCCACTATGACTACACTGTATGTGGGGATAATGAAGACATGGTGTGTACCCCGAAGTCGGATGAGTTCAACCCCTGTGAAGACATCATGGGCTACAAGTTCCTGAGAATCGTGGTGTGGTTTGTCAGTCTGTTGGCCCTCCTGGGCAATGTGTTCGTCCTGTTCGTTCTTCTCACCAGCCACTACAAACTGACCGTACCACGCTTTCTTATGTGCAACTTGGCCTTTGCGGATTTCTGCATGGGGATATACCTGCTTCTCATCGCCTCTGTAGACCTGTACACTCACTCTGAGTACTACAACCATGCCATTGACTGGCAGACAGGCCCTGGGTGCAACACAGCTGGTTTCTTCACTGTCTTCGCCAGTGAGTTATCCGTGTACACACTGACAGTCATCACCCTGGAGCGATGGTATGCCATCACCTTCGCCATGCGCCTGGACCGGAAGATCCGCCTCAGGCATGCCTACACCATCATGGTTGGGGGTTGGATTTGCTGCTTCCTTCTTGCCCTGCTGCCTTTGGTAGGAATAAGCAGTTATGCCAAGGTCAGCATCTGCCTGCCGATGGACACCGACACCCCTCTTGCCCTGGCGTACATTATCCTTGTTCTCTTGGTCAATATCGTCGCCTTTGTCATCGTCTGTTCCTGTTATGTGAAGATCTACATCACTGTCCGAAATCCCCAGTATAACTCTCGGGACAAAGACACCAAAATTGCCAAGAGGATGGCCGTGTTGATCTTCACTGACTTCATGTGCATGGCCCCGATCTCCTTCTATTCCCTGTCAGCACTTATGAACAAGCCTCTTATCACTGTTACCAACTCCAAAATCTTGCTTGTTCTCTTCTATCCCCTCAACTCCTGTGCCAATCCATTCCTCTATGCTATTTTTACCAAGGCCTTCCAGAGGGATGTATTCATCCTGCTCAGCAAGTTTGGCATCTGCAAACGCCAGGCTCAGGCATACCAGGGTCAGAGAGTCTGTCCAAACAACAGCACTGGTATTCAGATCCAAAAGGTTCCTGGGGACATGAGACAGAATCCGCCCAACATGCAAGATACCTATGAACTGCTTGAAAACTCCCACCTAACTCCAAACACACAGGGAAAAATCTCAGAAGGGTATAAGCAAACAGCCTTGTAAATGGCACTATACTATTCATAGTGGAACCTTAAAAACTGGTTTCTTGACATGCATTCCAATCCTATGACATGTGAACACACAGCTGACCTATTGCTCCTACAGGTGATGTTTCATAGGTCCAGAATTCATCTCAACAGAGTATGATCTCCAAGAAAGAAGAGCTATCAGCATATCTGAATCCCTGGTGATATGGAAATAATTGTGCTTTCTGGAGGCTTTGCTTGATGCTGAGTCTATGATACTGCGTAACATGTGCCACAGATAACAACTGAACAATTTCAACATCTATCTTCCTTGCTTTTATAAAGCATTTCATACTAAAGATTCAGCAAATGACCAGTGTATCTGTGTACGTAAGCAGCCCCATTTCGGCTCCCCTGATATAGTCAAAGAGGTTTTAATTCCTTGAAACTAAAATGCCATACTTGGGAGGTGGAAGCAGGAAAATGTAAAATTCATCCTTAGATACATGGTGAGTTCCAGCCTGTGCTACATGATAATCTGTCTCAAGATACAAAGAAAACAAAACAAAACAAACCCTAGAAAGCCAAACACAACTAGAGATCATGCAATTGCTCTAAGGAGCCATAAAAGAGGGAAAGGTTTAGCTTTGAGTTGTGTTATTCTCATGCCTATGAAACTATCAATCATCTCTTTACCAGGAGCTGCCTGATATGACCCAGATGTTATATAATGCCCAGAGAAACCAGTCAGATTTGAGCATATGTGGCATAGCAAACTAAGAATTTATCTTCTTGACTAGTCTTATACATGGAAGGTGTGAGTACTGGAAAATATTTCTAATCAACCAATGAGAATTAGGATAGAGCATACTACATCACCTGCTGACTAACATAGCTAACCACCAGTTAACTGTAGGGCTTTGGGCGAGTTCCTAGGCCTCCAAATTCTGTAGAAATGAAGGAACTCAATATCCTTTCTCATTTCAAAACCTCTCGTATATCTCCCCTTCAAAAGATATATTTTCATGACAAAGAGAGCCAGCACCAAGTGAACAGAACCTGATCTTCCCCCTTTGCAGGGCTGCTGTCCACTTCTTTTTCAAAACAAGACAAACCACCAAGGAAAATTTTTCTGTATTTAATTCTTGGTTATCATGTCTGACTCAAAAATTCTGTTGAGTGATTATATTGGGTCAGGTTTAAATTATTCATCTAATTATTAAATCTATACTGCTGTCAAGTCAAAACAGTCTGGAATTTATGTACTAGCTTAATGGTAGTTACAGTAAAACTTGGGTTGTTAAATGGTGATGAATGCCTTTAATCCTAGCACTCCTGAGGCAGGGGTGGGGGCAGGTGGCTCTCTGTGAGACTGAAGCAAGCCTGGTCTACATAGCGAGTTCTAGGCCAGCTGTGGATATAGGGAGACCATGTCTCAAAAAGCATTATATATATATATACACACACACATATACATATATATGTATTTAACTTATCTTCATAGATTGGTTTTGCAGCCCATAGTGCCACACTAAAGCAGGGCGGGGGTAGGCAATGGCTTTTCATCTGACAGCGCCTGTTCCTTCTAACCCTACCAATCACTGGACATAAAGCCTTTATTTCCCAATAGTACTTCTTTGCTTCAGTCAGGAGCTGTATCTGTAAGTGTGCTCTCCAGGCTGCCTGCCGGGATAGCCCCCTAATGTCCCTAGTCAGAGCCAGCAAAAGCAGGAAGTAAAGGGGTTTTGTCATTTTGAGTCTGTGCAGTTAGGCTAATGAGTCCTCAGAGATGGTGCCCAGATGACTCCCCTGGAGTCTCACGACCATTATATAAACACTGGCTTTCCAAGCAGTTCATTTGTAACTAATGAAATTAAACAAATGTGCTACCTTTTGGCATGTGTTTCTCTCTTGTGACATTCTGAAATATCACATCTGGACAAATAATGTGCATTATCTTGAGTAGCTGATCTAATGCTTCAGAAACAAAGTCCTAAAAAAGTGAGTTTAACAAAATTGTTATTAAAATTCACGTTCACAGCATGAAATAAATTTTCTTTCTGTACTGAATCCCATAGTGGTTTTTTGTAATTTTCTTTCTGTACTGAATCCTATAGTGTTTTTGTTTTTTTTTTTGTAATTTGCAGAGTTTTTGAGGTTAACATTATTGGGGGCCAGGAGCGGTGGCACACGCCTTAATCCCAGCTCTCAGGAGACAGAGGCAAGTGGATCTCTGTGAGTTCAAGGCCAGCCTGGTCTACATAGTGAAGTTAACATTATACATACATGTTAAACCAAAGAGGGAAAAACACACTATGCACAATTGCTAAGTAATCAATATTGATAAAAAATTGATCAATAATTCCTGGAAACTGAATATGATAATGATTCATTAATAGGCTATTATGGCTAAAAGTGGAAAATAGTAAAATGGAATGCACCAAGAAAATGATTGTTGATGCTGGAATTTAAATAGTATCCTAATAAAATAATAAGCTTTAATTCCTCTCCAGCATTCACTTTGACTGCTATTTTAACTACATAAATGATGACCCCCATGAGTAGAATAAGCACCAGTAGGCCAAGAACTAGGAAATGATTCAACGGGAAAAGTCCTGCTGCATAAACATGAAGGCCCGAGCTTGAGCTCCAGCACGCATGTAAAAAGGCAGGGGTGGGCAATATGCACCTTTAATCCTGGCACTGGGGGAAATCGAGGGTCTGTGAGGCCTGCTGACAGTCAACCTAACCAGAGAGATCAGCTCCATATTTAGTGAGAGACTCAGTCTCAAAAAACTAAGAGGGAAAGCAATTGAGGAAGATCCCTGATGTAAACCTTTACTGCACCCCACCAGCACACACATGCACATGCACCCACATATACATAAACACCTATGTGTGAGCATACACACACACACACACCACAAACAGAATAAACAAAATTATCCATGTTAGTTCAATCAATTTCACAAAATTCATGTTCTAAAAGCTCATACATATTGCTCAGAAAAAGCCATCTTTGAAAAAAACAAATTCAATGACTCTTAATAATCTATGTAACAGAATTAATCAGTTAGGAGAGGAAAATGTACATAAGGCAGCACCATGATGATGGCAAAAAGACAAAAACAAAGATTAAAACAAAATCGTCACAATAATTAAAAAACAATAACAGACTAGAGAGTTAGCTCAGCCATTAAGAGCACTGGCTACTCTTGCAGAGGACCCGGGTTCAATTCCCAGCACCCAAATGGCAGCTAACAACCATCCATAACTTCAGTTCCAGGGGAATCCAACACTCTCTTCTGACTTCCACGGGCATTACACAACACAGGTGCACTTACATACATACACAACACAGGTGCACTTACATACATGCAGGCAATACACTCATACACATAAAATAAAAATAATAAATAAAATATTTTAAAAAACAGTAACAGTCTGAAAACAAATACTTAAACCCATTTGAAGTTTTCAGGAGAGACTATATTACAATACAGTAGAGTGATTCTTGTTCATTCTGCGTGTCTAAAGAGCTAAGAAGGTAACATTGCCAGCCAATCTAGGTGAATTGATGAGCTCCAGATTCAATAAGAGACCCTGTCTCAAAGAAAAGGTGGATACAGGAGGACACCTGACATTGGTCTCTGCCCTAAACAGAGAGGGAGGGAGGGAGGGAGGGAGGGGGAGGAGGGAGAGAGAGAGAGAGAGAGAGAGAGAGAGAGAGAGAGAGATATCAGTCTCTAAATCCAATACCTGTCAGATAAGGTGGTCTAGAGAAAGCATAGAGTGTCCAACAGCAGTCAAAGAACCATAAAGAGAAGAATCCTTAGCACTGGTAAAGATGGATGGTGTCTGCTTAGTGTTATGAAGGATGAGTGAAGACCTGCGAGTAGAATAGTACTTAAAAATATCAGAACTCAAGCTGGGTGTGGTGGCACATGCCTTTAATCCCAGCACTGGGAGGCAGAGGCAGGTGGGATCTCTATGAGTTCAAGACCAGCCTGGTCTACATAGTGAGTTCCAGGACAGCTGGGGCTACAGGGAGACCCTGTCTCAAAAAGACAAAAAAAAAAAAAGTCAGAACTCCTAAAAGAAGTTTCTTTTGCAATAGATGGAGACTATTAGAGTTCCATAACTGGTCACACACAGATTGTCTGTGAATTGCCCAACCCTAAGTGACACATCTACAATGAAACCTCTACACCTAAGGCTCATGGAACATAGTGGAAAAAGGGATAGAGAGAATACTGGTGCATCTCTCATCATCAACAAAGCTCCCCCATGCAGCAGAGAGCAATGAACACAAAAGACCACAAATGGCCAAAGTGCAGAAAATAAGAGTCTGCAAATTGTGGGTCCCCATAGGAGGCACATGATCATATGGAAAAAGTCTTATAGTCTCCTGAGACCTTGCTCATATGAACCTACAGCAATGGTGTCAGTATACACAGATCTGTGCAAACTCAATCACAAAAGCCAGCATAGAACTGGGGAAATGGACAGCAGGCCTCAACCTTAGCTGAATAACTACTGGCAGCTGATTGCTGCCAGGTAAAGGAGAGTTGATCTCCTTTAAGGGAGTGATGCTAAATAGGTTGACTAGATTCCAAGGGATGAACTTTCACTGAGGGACATTTGGGTACACTAAGTGACTCAATAGGCTGTTTTAACATATATGACAGAATTCATGAAATCCAGTGGGGCGGGCTATGGGGAGGTCTGGATTGGGGAGGAGGCACAAAGATGTTTAAGATGTTTTGTATGAAATGCACAAAAATTCAATTAAAAATATACATTACTAAAAGATAAGAAGTGCTGGTAGGAGTGTGGAGGAAGGGAGCCCTTGCAACAACTACTGATGGGAATGTAAATTAGTATAGACATCATGGAGAACAGTATGGAGGCTCCTCAAAAAATTAAAACTAGAGGGGCTAGAGAGATGGCTCAGCAGTTAAGAGCACTGACTGCTCTTGAAGAGGATGGAGTTCAGTTCTCAGCACCAACATGGCAGCTACCAACCAACCATAACCCCAGTTCCAGAGGATCTGATGCCCTCTTCTGGCCTCCACAGGCATTGTACTCATAGGTACAATTAAATGCAGGCAAAACGCTCATACACATAAAATTTTTTTAAGTTAATTTTAAAAATTAAATATGGAGCCAGGTATGGAGGCACACAGCTCTACTCCCAGTGCTAAGAGACTGAGGCAGAAGGAACAATCCCAAGTATGAGACCAGCCTTTGCTATGTAACTTGACCCTGTCTCAAAAAAAAAATAATAATACCATATGACTCAACGACTTGTCTTCTGAGAATGAAATTGAAATCCCTATATCAAAAGAGGATCTCTGGGTCTGGAGAGACACTTCAGTAGTTAAGAGCAGGGGACTTGAGTTTGGATCCCAACGCCCACATCAGACAGTTCACAAATGCTTGTAACTCCAGCACCAGAGGATCTGGTTCTCCAAGGGCACCTGTACTCATGTACACATACCCACATGCATATAGATACATATATGCATAATTAATAATAAATCTTTTTTTAAAAAGAAGAGGCCAGTTGTGGTGACACATGCCTTTAATCCCAGCAATCTCTTTAATTCAAGACCAACCTGGTCTACACAGTGAATTCCAGGCCATCCAGGGCTACATAGTAAGACCCTGCCTCAAAGAAAAAAAAAATGAGGGGGCTGGAGAGATGGCTTAACAATTAAGAGCACTGACTGCTCTTGCAGAACACCTGGATTTGATTCCCAGAACCCACATGGTGGCTAACAACCATCCATAACTCCAGTTCCAGGGGATCTAACACCCACTTCTGGCTTCTGCAGGTACTGCATGACCCAGGTGCATTTACATACACCCAGGCACAATACCCATACACATAAGAAAATAAATGAAATCAAACAAAACAAGAAGATCTATACTCTCACATTCCTTGCAGCACTATTTACAATAATGGGATCACACAGAAGTCTAGTAGTTCAGAAATCTACCTTCAAAAACAGTATTACAGCCACGCATGGTAGCACATGCCTTTAATGCCAGCACTCGAGAGGCAGAGGTAGGTGGATCTCTGTGAGTTCGAGGCCAACCTGATCTACCTAGCGAGTTCCAGGTCAGCTGAGGCTATAGGGAGACCCTGTCTCAAAAAAGAGAAAAACAAACAAACAACAACAACAAAAACAAAAACCCCACAGTATTACTATATAGCATTAGGCAGGAAGGATTTTGACAAAAATCTAGTTACAACTCATTCCTTCCTGAGACTCAATTTTCTTTAACCTCACACACTGTACCTAAGGATCAGCCCCACTGGGGATTACAAAAAGCTTCATTTTCTTAGGAAGATTTTCAAGTTTCTCAGCAAGAGCAATGTTAAAGAAATAAGGTAATTTTTTGAGGGAAAAAAAATCAAGACTCATATCTCCAATTCTTTTGTAGCAAATGCTCACTTTAAATTTCATTCCATTCCATCTTAGCTCCCCTGAAAGCACATGGAAGAGTCTTTAGAACGATAATAGGTATTATACTGTCAAAGCAGATGCTGAAAAATACTTCATATGTCTGTGGAAACATGGAACTCCTGGGATTTATTAATGACCAGTAGAGCTGTTACACTTTGTTTGCTCTCAGAAGCTTTTCTCTTTCTCAGGGTTCTGTAAGCACTCCAGCAGGACAGGCACCCGGGGAAATATTAATAGTTTCGACAAATGTCAGAGAAATGGAAACACTGACCAAATCAATGCCATGGTCCAGATGAAAAAGGAGATGGTTGACATCATACCTGTTTTCACCATCTGGAGGCCAACTCTGGTGAAGAGGAAAAGTGAGCAAGTCTTCCCAGATATCCAAGTTGGCTTCATTTTAGTGAGTCCAGTGGAGACACTAGTGACAGCAATACTTGAACTCCAAGCATTTCCTTCTGCTTCTTTAACTGTCTACCCATCTAATCCAGAGAGCAGGCATTCTCTCCAAACTCCAAATCCCAAGGCCCTATCCTGTGTTACAGCTGGAAAGTGCTCCTAATATGCCAACCTTCCCAAAGAATACAAGTCCTAATGCTCCCTCCAATCTACTCCATTCTGTCCTTGTCCACAGATCCTTTTGATGGTTGCACAGTGACTTCTATGCCCCCCACATCACCAAAGTTGCAAAAGTGGCCTGTGATGGTCGATGCTGTATCTAGGATATATTGAGAAACTTTCTAAGGATCGTTCTACATAGGCAATGGAAGCAGATAATAGGAATGGTTCAGGACTGGAGAGCTTAATTATACATTAATATACATTATACAATAATATACATTAATATTATTGTTTTTTAAAAAAGCATATCATTCTAGCTATAATATGCTCAATAACAGTTTCCAGAGCAAAGATACAGCTCTTTCAAAAGTGGCTATAAAAATTTTAGGTTCACTGTTGAATTAAAACAGTTATACAATATACAATATAGTATAAACCCTGTAAGACATAAAATTGAATGAGTTTTTAACC
>NW_008340854.1:122369-123776 GCF_000622305.1 Nannospalax galili
AGAAAGACTCATTGTTTTTGCTACTAACACTGAGATGTTGGAGCACATTTCTAATCTGTATGTATCTGATTATAACTAGTCATAATCGGTTGCACTCAGATACCTGGTGCCTGTGTATGTCTATAAAGTCATCAGGTAGATTTCAATGGTAATGTTTATCACCTCTACTAATTAACATGATGTAGCTTTTTATGCTTCCTCCTCAAATATAATTTATTTTTTTAATTTGTTGATTTTGTGTGTGTATGCGTGTGTGTATCACATAGAACATCCCAAACGATCTTGTTCAACTGTATACCCACTTTCCAGATGGCACCCTCTCATAGTCTCCCTCCCCCCACTAGAGCCCTTATACTCTGTTATCCCTGCTACTGTCTGCTGTGTGATCAGCACCCCCAGCCTTCCCCACTACTTGTCCATCTGGTGAATCTAGTCAGCCTATCTAGAAGACTTTGCTTTAGGAAGGTCAGCTGTTCCTCATCTAGCAGCAATCAGTTGTCAATATTCCTTTAGATAAGATTGGGGTCTTCTGTTCATTTTCCCAGTTCTATGCTGAGTTACTATCTGGGAGTCCCTTGGGCCACCCTGGCCAACAACTCAAAAGAAGGTATCTCCTATCTGGCATTGTTGCTTGCTATGCAGCCTTTAGCTATACATATGGACTCTTAAAAATTATATTGACTCCTTTAATCTTTGGTTATACTAACCTTTTGGGTGTTTAAGGCCATACAGTAGGCCCAGATAAACCAATTTATTTTTACTCTTAAGATTATTTGAGGATCTGTTCCTCAGGCGTCACATGGGTTTGGGAGGAGCCCCTGGCTTCTTTCTTTTACCAGTTCCACCTATGTGAAGATAAGTTAAAGGTCCTGCTCGACCATGGCTGGCTACACTTGAAAGCATGGAGAAAATGATTCCTCTGTGTTGACCCTCCTCTTTGTAGACTGGACACTGGTTCAAGTCCATCTGGTGGGGTCTTCTCTGCCTCCTTGATCAAGAGGACAGGTGACCCACCACAATTACAGGACATTTTGGGAGATGCTCATAGTCCCCTGGAACTAGTCAACCTAGGAGGGCAAGGAGCAAAAACTGTCCTTTATGTCCCTCTGGCCAAATTATTATAGACCTCAAAGTATGTCTGTTCAACACCCAAGAAGGTTAGTTCCACCAGTCTGTTATTTTTAATTATTGTGTGTCATGTATTGGACTAATATGGTTCCCTCTTGTTTTTAAAACGAGCTAGGCATTATTTATCTCTCGCATTGTCTCACCCCTCTATCATGGTTTCCCCAATTAAGGTGCCCCCATTTTCCCCCCTTCTCCCTTAATAATACCCTTCTCCTATGGTCCTACCTTTCTTGAGCTCCTTTCCCTTTATCCCCTAGGTTCCTTGTATACCCTTCCCTC
>NW_008340854.1:123822-179769 GCF_000622305.1 Nannospalax galili
TATTAAGGCCTGTTTCCTACTGTTCTTCTCTTTCAGGTTCTTTCTTTTCTTTTACCTCCCTGGTTCCTTTCAATTATCCTGGTTCTCGTAGTTTTGTCTGGATACATATTCAGTCATATTTTTTGGATAGAGGAGATGGCTCAGAAATGAAGTGCTTGCCACCCAAGCAAGAGGAATGGAATCTGGATCTCTAGAACCCATATAAATGCCAAGTGAGCATAGAGGCTCACGGATCTTTCATTTTAAAAAATGTATTCATTTTATTTTTTTATGTGTATGTGTATAGTGTTTTATCTGCATGTGTATGCATTGCCTGTGTGTGCAATGCCTGGGGAGGCCAGAAGAGGGTGTCGGCTTCTCTGGAACTGGAGTTACAGATGGTTGTTAGCCATCATGTTGGTGCTGGGTTCAGTTGGCGCTGGGATCCGAACCCGGGTCCTCTGCAATAACAGCTAATGCTTTGGCATCTCTCCAGCCCCAACCTTTGAATTTTTTTTTAATGAAGCATTTACATCTATAAACTCTCCTTGTAGAACTACCTTAGCTGTATTTTAGAGGTTCTGATATGTTGTGCTTTTATGTGGGCGCTGGGGATTGGAACTCAGGTCCTTATGCTTGTGCAGTAAGTGCTGCTACTCAATGAACCATCTCTCTATCCCCTTGCTTCCTGTTTAGATGTGGGTGCCATAGTTTTGTCTAACATTGTCTTAGGTATCTGTCTACCATCTCATCAGATGGTAGTGACATGTGGCATCCAAGAATTTACAGAAGGTGCCTGGTCACTATTCCCTAGGCAGGGATCCTGAATGGTATAAGAGGAGAGAGAGCTAGCTGAGCCCAAGCAAGCAAGGACCCAGGCATGTATTTTCTCTCTGCTCTCGACTGTGGGTGTGATGCTTTAAGTCTTTGCCTTGACTTCCACACAGTAACTAACTTTAACCTGGAATTGTAAGTCAAATAAACTTTCTTCCTAAGTTGCTTTTTGTCATATATTTTCCCAGAAACAGAAGTGAAACTACAGCATACATCATAAGAGAGAAACCTGACTGGTGCTCCCTATCACAGCCCCCAGTTAAACAAAAGTAGAATGCAGGACCAGGAATTCAGATACACATGGCTGACTCTTACAGCAGTTGCCTAGTATTACCCACAATATCCAGAGAATGATTCTTTAACTTTTGGTAAGTTAACAAGCACCACAACAAAATTAATGGTTGGAAGAAATGTCCAGAAACATCTAATCCAGTTATTTTCTGAATCAGTCCTCAATTTTTTCTTATTCAAAGTGAAACAGGATAGAAAGATGGGCAAGATTATAGATGTGAGAAGGGAGAGGAAGCCCCTCACCCCTGAGTCTGGTTGATGCCTCTCACCAGCTGACAATCAAGAATTTCAACAAAATTAATATTTCCTTAAGGCCTTTCTTCCTTCCCAGCTACTAACCTAACATTCTTCAGGGATCTCACCAAAATCTCATTTGCAATGCCTTAGTTTTCAATTGCTGTGATAAGAACACTGACTAAAACCAACTTGTCAGGGAAAGGGTTTATTTTATCTTACCTCTTCCAAGTCACAGTTCATCACTGAGGGAGCCCAAGGTAGGAAGGAACTCAGGGCAGGAATCTGAAGAGAGGAGCTGAAGCACAGGCCATGGAGGAATGCTGATTACTGGCTTGTTCCTTTGGCCTGTGCTCAGCCTGCTTTCTTATACAGCACAAGGACCACCTGTCCATGGGTGGCACTGCCCACAGTGGGCTGGGCCCTCCCACATCACTCAACAATCAAGAAAATGCCCCACAGACATGGTTACAGGCCAATCCAATGGAAGCGATTCCCCAATTGAGACTCCTTCTGCCCAGGTGTGTCAAGTTGACAACTAAAGCTGTCCGACACATGCAGTAAAAGGACATGTTCTAAACCCCTTGGGCAGTGTGAATTCTAGCAAGCCTGTCCATCTTGTGAACAACTTCTGTGAGGAGCCCTGGTTGGCTCTTGAAGCCAGCATTTTCTTCATATGTACCATTTCCAAGTAACAAGTTTCTGATTAATTTGGATATCTGCTGTGCTGGATAGCGTTAGTGTCAACTTGACACACCTGGGTTGAGGGAGCCTCAATTGGGGAATTACCTCTATTGGACTGGCCTGTGGCCATGTCTGAGGGGCATCTTCTTGATGAGTGATGTGGGAGGGCCCAGCCCACTGTGGGTGGTGCCACCCTGGGCAGGTAGGCCTGTGTTGCATAAGAAGGCAGGCTGAGCTGGGGCCAGGGAGCAAGCCAGTAAGCAGCATTCCTCCATGGCCTGTGCTCCAGCTCCTGCCTCCAGGTTCCTACCTTGAGTTCATACCTTGGGCTCCTGGATGAACTGTGACCCAGGATATGTAAGCTAAATAAACCCTTTCCTCCCCAAGTTGGTAGTGGTCAGAGTATTTTGTCACAGCAATGAAGAACAAACTAGGACATCTGCCAAGTCTTTGGGACTTTTATCCAGTGAAGCAAAGGTATCATACACCTGATTATAATATGTCTCTCCTCAATCAAAGGCTTTATATCTCTAATGTCTCGTAAGTTACCCAAATATATTTTCGTGTGTATTTATTAGGTGCAAATGGGAATTAAGTCATCCAGAATCTTACTGGAACAAAATTATGTTATGTGGGCTCCTTGGTCCATAATGACCAAGTGCCATAATCCTGTTCCATTGTAATGTCTAATCTTTTAAAAATATTTTATTATTTTTATTTTACGTGTATGAATGTGTTGCCTGCTTGTATGTACATGCACCTGTGTCATGCAATGCCCACAGAGGTCACAAGAAGATGTTGGATTCCCCTCGAAGTGGAGGTATTGACAACTGTTAGCCACCTTGTAGATGCTGGGAATTGAACCCGGGTCTTCTGCAAGAGCTTTTAACCACTGAGTCATCTCTCCAGTCCCGTAATGTCTAATCTTACTTGGGCACTAGATGTTGGATTACATAGATTTTGGAAGATACAAAGTTTTTTTAATGTTTTTAGTACCACTTCCTACTCTTCTCTCCACATGAGTCTGCTGACTTCCTGTAATCATAGGTAGACCTTAGCATGGTGCTTAAATACAGCATTCTACCTGCTGTTTTGTTTTGTTTTTTGAGACAGGATCTCCCTATAGCACCAGCTGGCCTGGGATTCTCTATGTAGACCAAGGCTGGCCTCAATCTCAAAGATATCTGCCTGCCTCTGCCTCCCAAGTGCTTGGATTAAAGGTGTGTGCCACCATGCCCAGCTCCATATATGTTATCTCTAATGCCCAATATTCTATTAATTTTTGTTGTTTCTATTTGCATATGTATGTGTGTGCATGTGCATGTGTGTGTGCATTATGTGCATGGATACACAGGAAGACAGAGGAGGACAGCAGGTGTCTTGTTCTGTCACTCTCTGTCTTAGTCCCTTGAGGTAGGGTGTCTCACTGACTCTGTAGCTAGGCTAGTGGCCAGCACACCCCTCAGCTCTTCAGTTATAGGCAAGCACGCAGTAACGCGCAGTCTTTTATGTGAATGCTGGGGATTTGAACTCAGGTCCTCATGCTTGTGCAGCAAGTGCTGTTACTCAACGAACCATCTCTGCTTCCTGTTTAGATGAGGTGCCATAGTTTTGTCTAACATTGTCTTAGGTATCTGTCTAGCATCTGATGACCATGTGACACGCAAGAATTTACAAATGGTGCCTGGTCCTGTCATTTTCTCCTTATTCATTGTCCACTCCCTGTTTCTCAGTTCCTCTGTTAATTGTTTCTGCTTCTAATTTTTTCTTATCCTTACTTATCATTATTATATCATCCATATATGATTTGACTAAAAAGTCAAAATTCCCATGCTTAATTTTGGAAAACAGTGTTGAATGTGTTATCGCTGAACAATTTAAGTAGCCTTACAGGAGTCTTACAAATTGATATTGTTTGCTTTTCCATGTATAAGTGTCATATTCTTGGCTTTGTTCATCTATGAGTATAGCAAAGAACATATCTAACATATCTATTATTACTTCCCATTATGTTGAGTAATTTTTTTTTAGTTTTTTTGAGACAGGGTCTCAATCTAAAGTGAGTCTTTATGAGCCATTAGATTTTAAAAGAACACATTTTATGAAAGAATACACTTCATGAGAGGAATAAACTAAGGAGAGCTGGTAAGGAATCTGTCGTGTCCCACACAGTAAATCAGCAGATAATGAGAGGGGAGGAGCTATAAAGAATCCAGTCAGAACAGCAACCAGCCAAACCATGGGTGTACCGAACACCTCTCAATAGCAACCTTAAATGCAAATGGCCTGAACTCGCCCTTTAAAAGATGCAGACTAACTGACTAGATTCAAAAGATGAGATTCAACTATCTGCTGTCTCCAAGAGACAACTTCACTGGCAAGGACACCCAGAACCTGACAGTCAAAGGACAAAAGTCAACCTTTCAAGCAAACCGAAGCTGAAAAGAAGTTGGTATAGCTATTTTCGTATCTCAGAAGGTGGACTTTAAGCCAAAACTAAGCAGAAGAGTTGCTTTTTTAAAATATGGAATACTTCACAAATTTGTGTGTCATCTTCGCACAGGAGCCATGCTAATCTCTGTATCATTCCAATTTTAGTATATGTGCTGCCCAAGTGAACACCAGAAGGCTTTTTTAAGCCCGCTATATATTAATAAAGACATAACAATTATAAATACTTATACACCTGATTTCATAAAACAAACACTAAAAGGCATGGAAGGTTTGCTAGGTCTTGGTGTAATAATTGAGGGTAACTTCAATAACCCACTCTCATGTTAAAACTCAGCAAAGCCTGGAGAGATGGCTCAGTGATTAAGAGCACTGGCTGCTCTTACAGAAAATTCAGGTTTAGTTCCCACATGGCAGCTAACAGCCGTCCTCAGCCCCAGTTCCAGAGGATCTGATGCCCTCTACTGGCTTCCATGCACATTGCACACATGTGGTGCACTTACACACATGCAGACAAAATACTCATACAACTTATATACATGCAACTTAAAAATTAATTAATTATTTAAAAATCAATAAAGAGGAACTGGAGAGATGGCTCAGCGGTTAAGAACACTTGCTGTTCTTGAAGAAGACCTGGGTTCAAATTCCAGCACCCACATGGCAGCTAACAACTGTCTATAACTATAGTTCCAAGGGATCCAGCAGCCTTTTCTGTCCTCCGAGGGCATTGCATGACACGGGTGCACTTACCTACATGCAGACAATACATGCATACACATAAAATAATAAATTAAAATAATATATATTTTTTAAATATTTTAAAAATCAACAAAGAAAGTTTAAGGTTAAACTACTTCACAAGCTAATTGGATTTAACAGATAACAGAATAGCTCATCCAACAGATATGGAATTCACATTCTTCTCAGTGGCCAGCCACTGCTTCTCTAAAATTAGGGCTGAAGGAGACTAAACAAGATGGTGGAGGAATGAAGTGTGCCTCAGGCAGCCGGCCTCAGCCCGGGGCTCATGGCTCCCAGAAAACTGAATGGACCGTGTGAGGAACCTTATCATACAAGACAAATATTTACGTGACCATAGGTGTGTCTGTATTAATCTCAAAATTCTGGACCCAGGATGTGACAAGTAAGAAAGAAAACAACTGGAGAGTCAAGATGGTGGTGCAGCTGAACCAATGACAGCAACAGCAACTTGGCACAAGGACCTAGAGACGTGACTCTGGCCCTCTTCATTTTATTAAGAATCTTGATGCTTCTAGGTTGAATTTGGGACTTGGCAAGTAAAAGGGATAAAACCTAGGGAGCCAAAATGGCGCTGGCCTGGTCACCCAGGCGCACCTGCAGTGTGGAGTGGAGATGACATGGCTGCCCATATGGTCATGGCACCCATGGTTGGCAGAGCACAATCACCACCAAGAGGCTATCAAGAGCAGGCTGCAGTCCACAACAACATTAGGAATCTGAGAGCTCTAAAGAGCTCAGGAAATAAACTAGAGGACCCTGGAGTAAAGCTGTCCTGTGAAGCTATGAATTGGGTACCTCTGAGCTAATTGCCGCCTGCTGTGAGAAACTCGCTTTTTCTTTTATCCACAGTAAAACCCTTTTGGGGGAATCAGTCTGTTGGGGAACACCTGGGACCACAGTGGGGTGACTGTGACCACAAATAGCCAAAGTGTAACCTTATGCAAGGGCTGAGGACAACTGACTGATGAGGAAAAACAAGTGTTCCTGACTACATAGAAAAGGAGAAATCCCTATTTGGCATTCCTAAGCAGCGTGCTGGCTAAGATGGTGACATCCAAACATGGAAGATCCAGGAGACAAGTCAGTTGCACTTAGGACCTCTGGGAGACGTTCTTCCTCATGCTTCCACTGTGCTGCCTGGGAGAGAGTGTCCTCTTCAACGAGGACTTGGTGCATGACCTCAGTCAATTATGGTAACTGAGAGACACCAAATTCTCGGGCAAAAGAAAATGAAAGGTGTGTTCAAGCTGCTGGAAGTCCACACCTCACCTCTCAGCTCAGAACCACTTAACTTTCTCCATCCTTCCCCTCTTCGCTCCATTGGTCTACAAGGATCCTTCAATTTGGCTTAGTTCTTGACCTCATTCACTGACCTCACAGATGTGCTCAGTGTCTTCAGTAAGCACGTAGTGACGTAGGTAGTTCTATTTCATTAAGGTCCTCTTTTTTGAAAGGGTTCTTTGGAAAATGGTCATTCAAATCTGGCAAAGAACAAAGGTGTTACGGTCATGTTAGCTTTGCTAACATTTGAAGAAAAGTTCATCTCTTGCCACGTTTTGACTGTAAGGTTGGATTCTTTTGGGTTACTATGGCAGAGTCAGTTTTCTACAACTGGATTTGCCTGGGACACAGGTGAGAACTTAGATGCTTGCACCCAGAACCTGTGACAAGAAGGGGAGTCTTACAATCCCAGTGTGAAGGCATATACTTGATTCATGGGGGGTCCTCTCATGCATATCTTATGCAAAGGAGAAACTTAAATTCTCTATTAATTGCTTAGTAAAATCAAGTTGGCCAAAGAGTATGACACTCCACAAAGAGAGAGATGGTGTTAAAACTTCAGTCTCTAGGAAAGAAGATGCTGTCACAGATGCCTCTGAGTTCAATAGACAGTCTGTGGCTATTATAACATATGGGGTGTGTGTGTGTGCGTGCGTGTGTGTGTGTGTGTGTGTGTGTGTGTGTGGTGTGGTGTGGTGTGTATGTGAGCATACATGTGCATTCAGATATGTGTGCATGTAGAGGCTAAAGGAAACCTTGGGTGTCATTCCTCAGGTACCAGCCACCATTGTTTTTCTTCAGACAAGGTCTCTCACTGGCCTGGAATTGGCCAAGCAGGCTAAACTGGCCAGCCAATGAGCTCCAGGGATTGGCCTGTCTCCACCTCCTCAGTACTGGGATTACAATTGTACACCACTATGCCCAGATTTTTTTTTTTTAACATGGGTTTAGGGGACTGAACTCAGGACCTCATCTTGCAAGACAACTACTTTACCAACCTTCTCCAGCCCATAAGGTATTTTTCTATTGCCAATTTTTAAAGGCAAGGGATTGGTTTCAATAAGATAGTTAATCCCTTGTATTATGGTAAGTGAGTTATTCTGGGTATTAATGGGATAAGCCTAGTTCTTGGTGGCTAAGTTACAAAAGTAAGAGCAGATGCGTCAAGAAAATAAATCATAAAACCAGCTGCTCAAGTTTGATTCTCTGTCGTGGTAAAACACTGACCCAAAGAAACTTGGGGACGAAAGGGTTTATTTGACTTGCAGATACAGTTCTTCATCAAGGAAACTCAAGGCAGGAACCTAGAGAAAGACCACAGAGGAATTGCTTACTAGCTTGCCTCCCCTGGCTTGCTTAGTTGTCTTTCTTTTATGGCCCAGGCCCATCTGCCTAGGATGAACCACCCACAGTGGGCTGGGCCCTCCTATATCATTTAACAATTAAGAAATTACCTCCAGGGTGGGTAATGGTACGGTAGGGCAGAGGAGGGAGGAAGAGGAGGGATCACTAACACTAAAGGCCTTTTGAAAGAGTCATGTGGAAACTTACAACAGAAGCGTCTTTCAATACAATATAGAAAGAGCTTAAATGTAGTTACCCAATAACAGAAGTTCAAAGGGCCTCATAGACACCATACGCTAGCAAATGAAAACCCAATGCCTGGAATGGACTTCGCTTTTGAAGTTGTTGACCAGAGACATCCCATAGATCCTCAAACAATACTGGCTATTGCCATTGCACTTAGTTACCCACCAGAACTTGACAGTAAGACTCTATTGCTGAAGACAATGCATACCTGAGTCACAGAACAAACAAGAAATCAAGCTGACCCTGAAGCTACATCTCTGCTGGCTAGCTTTCCTAGTACTGGAAGGTGTTATGTATATTATCGTCAGAGAAAGATAATCATCAACCCTACCAGCTGTGAACCCTGTGAGCTACAATAACAACTGGCTTGGAAAAGTTTCCTCAATGGTGCAATAGTGGCACGAATATTATTGGAGTGCTGCTAAAATTCCTTCTGGGAGGCGCAAACAAGTCTGGCCCCCTCCCCACCTTGCTCCCAACAACAAAGCAAGATACAATTTCACTAAATTTCAATTTGAAAAACCAGCGAGTTTATTGGACTTACTTACAGAGACTTACAGAGGTGAAGGGTTACTTACAGGAGTGTGGGTGCTCCCCTCCTAAGGCCGCACTGGAAAGTCCCCATCCAGGCATGGGTCATGACTTCCCAGAAGCTGTACAAAATGGCAAGAGATACTCCCTATGGACTTCCTCCATTTAATGTACCCTTAGGCCCTCCCCCTTGTGCACCTAGGGCCAACTGGTTGGTTGTGAGGCATGGCTAACTCCCCCTTCCCTCTTTTCTTGTGGAGGGTCAACAGTCAACAAGATTTATGATGATCCTAGGCAAGTGGTTGTAACCAAGCTTGGGAAGAAGGCATCTGTCCATAGCTTGCCAGTCAGATGACAGTCCTATGCAACATGGAGTAGCCAACCACATTCTAATTGAATTTAAGGTCTACTTCACAAGATGGATTCCATACCTGACACAGTTACCAGGGTCAAGAACTTGTGGCTAGACAGGTCACAGACCATAGAGGGGATCCTATTATTATGATTCTGCTAAATAGACATAATAAACTGACTCATAATTACATATTGTTATGCCCATAGATTAGAGCCTTTCTCAACTCTCACCAGAGAAGATTCTCCTTGCAGCTGATGGCAATTTATACAGAGACCCACAACTGGTCAGTGTGGAGAGAATAAGAGATTGTGGAGTGCTCAGCCCTAAATGGGACACTATATCACACCCTCTCTTCCCAAGGCTCAGGAATCATTACAGAAGAAGGTGCAGAAAGATTGTCAGAGCTAAAGGTAGTAGATGAGCACAAGGAAATGGTGTTGTCTGGACACCAGAGTGTAGTTGCACATAGGAACCCACAGAACTTAGGACAGCATGCCCAAGACCTGTGCAAACCCAAGCCAGACAGGGGCCCAGCATAGAAAGGGGAGGTGGACAGGAAGCCCCAGGCCTAGCTGAGGATCTATTAGCATTTGATGGATGCTGGGAGAGGGAGAGTCAGTTTTCCTTATTGGTGTGATGCCTGGTAGGTTGACCAGACTTCAAGGCATAAACCCATACCCAAGAGCACTTTGGAAACACAAAGTAGACTCAATATGCCTTTAAAAAAAGATAAATAATGGTAGAAGACTTGAAGTTGGAGAGGGTAGTAAAATGGGAGTAGAGAGGATAGGAGTCTGAATATGATCAAAATACAGTATGACATCCTCAAATAAATAAAAACATTTTTAAAGGGCTAGAGGGTGGGGGGAATACCTCACAAACATGGTCACAGGCTAATCCAGTGGAGGAATCTCTTCAGTTGAGATTATCTCTTCCCAGGTGATTCCAGCTTTGTGTCAAGTTAACAAAAACTAAATAACATATCAGCCAAACCTTCACGAGATCTCTGGTATCATCACAACACTGGATGCTGTATGCGCAAGTATTGCTTTTACTGAGGGATAAACTATGTAGAGCTATCCAATAAGCCTGGCCAGTGAATAGCCCCACTGAAGAACCACAAGGACAGTGTCTGCAGAAAAGCTTAAAAGATGCCCAGGTAGAGAAAGAAGCAGCCTTCTTAAGGGCTGAATAACCAGTTGAGTCAAAAAAAAAAAAAAAAGTTTTAATCAAACATCTTTCCTTAAATGTGGATCACCCATTCTTTGTGCTTTTAAAAGGGAAGTTTAGACTGAATTTTGTAGGCAATAGAGGCTTTAGAATTACAGTCAATACTTCCTTACTATAAGACTGATGGCTTGGCAAATGAACTTTTTTTTTTTTTTTTTCAGAGGAAACAGTGCAAGGTAAGATCTTTTCTCATACTCTTTAGGAATTTATAGAAGACCAGCTCTACTTTTCAACTAGAAAAGATGCCCAGCATGTCATAAAGCAGAGAGTGGCCAAATGTTTATGTTGTGTCAGAGTTACGCTGTTATAGTTAAGAGGATATATTTTTAAGTGCTCAACACCAATTAAACACGTTATAAATACAAACAGTAATGTATCAGAGATTCATTTCAAATCAAAGTCAAATATTTATTCAACATCTACTATGTGCCAGGGGTTATTTTAGGCTCTTGGATACACTAATTACTATGGGGCTTATGTTTGGTATATAGTATGTGAGGAGAGGATGTGAAGCACAGCACGCGAAGGGACTGGGCAGGAAGAGAACAGGTTACGGTTCTAAGTTAGGGGGCTGGAGCACTGGCTGCTCTTGCAGAGGACCAGGGTTCAGTTCCCAGCACCCACATGGAGGCTAACAACTGTCCATAACTCCAGTCCCAGGGGATCCAACAGCCTCTTCTGGCCTCCATGGGCATTACACTACATGGGTACACTTACATACAGGCAGGCAATTCACATAAAAGTAAAAAATATAATATTAAAAAAAATTGTAGCCCAGGCGTGGTAGCGCTTGCCTTTAATGCCAGCACTTGGGAGGCAGAGGCAGGAGGATCTCTCTGAGTTTGAGACCAACCTGATCTACACAGTGAGTTACAGGCCAGCTGGGGCAACAGGGAGACTTTGTCTCAAAAAGACCAATTTAAAAACAACAACAACAACAAAAACAAAAACAATAGTAAGTTAGGGTGCTCAGGGAAGGCCTCATGACACCAGTGCTATTTGAGCCAGTGTTTGATGAAAGGAAGGGATTTACCCAAACAAGGGGAGAAAAACATTCTAGATAGGGATGAGCCAGTGCCAGAGGTGCAGAGTGCGATCTGGGAACAGGAGGAAGACAGCAGCTTCGGGGAAGGCAGCAGGAGGAAATTTGTAGAAGATAAAAGCTGAGAGACAACCAGCGCACATCCCACAGGCTTTCTTTAAGGACTTGGGCTTTTTGTTGTTGGAGAACTGAAGAGCCTCTTGGAGGCTCTGTGCAGAGGGTCTGAGTGACTTCAGCATTGAGAGAACCACTCTGGCTGAGCTATTGAGGATGCACCAGAGGCTGATGAACTGTTCCGTAAAGGAAGAGCAGTCGTGTCCGGTGCAGTGGATTGTGCAGACTCTGCCAAAACTGCTCACTTCCGCTACTGAAGTGGAAAATGAACTACTGCATCTGAGTTCCCGTGGAACGTCATTTACAAATGCTGACATTTGGGGCTGGAGAGATGGCTCAATGGTTAAGAACACTGGTTTTTCTTGCAGAAGATCCAGGTTCGAATCCCAGCACCCACATGGCGGCTAACAACTGTCCATAACTCCAGTCCCAGGGGATCCGACAGCATCTTCTGACCTCCATGGGCATTGCAGGACACAGGTACAGTTACCTACATGCCCACAATACACGCATACACATAAAATAAATAAAATTTAAAAATAAATGCTGACATTTACATTTCCTGTGATTCGTATGCTTCAAAAATATTTTACATCTTCACCATTTCAAAATACGAAGTTACTGGGCTGGGAAGATGGGCCAGTTGGTAAAATACCTGCTAAGCCCTACAACCTGCGTTTGGATCCCCAGAGCCTATGTTAAAAGCCAGGGTAGTGGCCTTCCCATAACTTCAGCATGGGGGTGGGATGTGGAGGAATAGGACAGATGGATTCCTGAAGCTCATTGACCAGCTGGCCTAATCCAATCAATGGGCTTCAGGTTTTTAAGACACTGTCTCAGGTTGAAGAGATGGCTCAGCAGTTAAGAGCACTGGGTGCTCTTGCAGAGGACCCAGGTTCTGCTCCCAGCACCCACATGGTAGCTAACAACCATCTGTAACTCCAGTTCCAGGGGATTCGATGCCCTCTTCTGGCCTTGGTGAGCATTTATGCATGTGGTGCACTCATATGTGGGCAAAACACTCATACACTTAAAATTAAAATAAATAAAAAAAATTAAGACACTGTCTCAAAACAAAAGTGAACAGGGACTGATTAAAGAGACATCAGTGTTGACCTCTAGCCTTCCCATGTGTGCATGTACTCACAAGCACACATGTACACACAGCACACACAACAGCCCCCCCCCCCCACACACACAGGCAAAACAAAATAAAATAAAAACATAAAGCTATTCTTTGCTCTTAGGGTATACAAAAATGGGCAGTAACCCAATTTGGCCACAATGAGAGAATGGTTTGTCAGTCTTTGAATAGACTGTAATGAGACAGAAGAGAAGAAAAGCAGACGACCATTTACTAGATGAAGAAAGAGCAGCATGGCAAGCTAGACCAGGATAAGAGCAGCACATGAGTAAGAGACCTTTAACAGCCATTCTTTGGCCACCTCTGTGTCTGACCTAGCTGACATCCTCAGGTAAAACCTTTTGGAATATCTTAACAGACCACTAGCTTCCACCAACACAAAGCTAAGAATGCCATCAAACAGCATCTGAAACCTGTAGCAGAGACTTCCTGACTTTGTTGTAAGCTGTCTACCTGAGGTTCCCACCAATGCATTTGAAAATTGCCTGGTTTATGACTTTCTTTTGTTTTGTAACCACAAAAACTTCACGGAATTCTTTCTACATTGGAACATGTAATTTGGGGCAACTGTGTTCCTAGTCATGGCCACTCATATTTGGTTCAAGAATAAGCTCTTATTCCCTTTGAAGTGCAAGCTGCATTCATCCACAATGGCAATACATCCTTTAATGTGGTAAGACTAAATCTTGATGCTTTCTTCATTCTTCTCCTCTCAAAACTCATTGGGGCTGAAGAGGTGGCTCTGGGTTAAGAACACATACTGCTCTTGCAGAAGACTCAAGTTCAGTGTCCAGCACCCACACTGGGTGGCTCACAACTGCCTGTAACTCCCTCTCCAGGGAATCTGACACATTCTTCTGACATCTGCTGGCACCAGGCACACACATAGTGCACACACATACATGCAGGCAAACACTCATACACAAAAAACAGAAGTAAATAAATCTGGGGCTGGAGAGAGAGCTCAGTGGTTAAGAGCCCTGGATGCTCTTGCAGAGGACCCACGTTTTTCCCAGCACCCATGTAGCAGCTAACCCTCCTTAACTCTAGTTCCAGGGGATTCGATGCCTTCTGACCTCTGCAGGCATTGCACACACATGGTACACTTAGATATATTCAGGCAAAACACTCATACACATAAAGTTAAAAATAAATTAATAAATTTTAAAATAAAAATATTTAAAATAAATAAATGGATTAAATTTTTTAAACTACCATCTTAACCAATTTTAAGTGTTCTTTGCAATATTGTTAAATATATTCACACAGTTGCAGAAAGAACTTCACTACTATAAATGCCTCATTCAAGTGGATTCATACACTATGCCGTCTTTTTTTGTGATTAATTTCCTTCATTTACATGAAATTTTAAGAAAAAAAAATAGATAATATAAATGAAGCTCACCAATATGTGTTTAAAACTCAACCACCGAGTTGTACATATAAAAATGGTTATATCAAATTTTATTTTGCCACAATAATATATATATATATATATAGTTAAAAAGCCCTCAACACTGTTGTAGTAGGCACTTAGAAACTGCTTTGCTTAAAAGCATTGACTTCTGACTTGGGCCCACGACATAATTAAAAGTAGGATGAGGGGCTGGAGACAGCTTAGGTGGTAGACTGCTTAGCATGCCCTGGATTTGATCCCCAGCGCCACAAAAACCAGATATGATAGTGCATGCTTGTAATCTCAGTACTTGGGAAGTTGATTCAGGAGGATCAGAAGTTCAGGGCCATCCTTGGCTACATAGTGAGTTTGAGGCCAGCTTGAGCTACATGAGACCCTATCTCAAAACAAAAATGTTTTTAATTAAAAATAAAATAAAAACAAGATGAAAGCTTGGCACCTCTACCTTTGTTTTTGTCTCCTGCTCTTTGGGCAGACTCCTGCCTTACTACATAGGCATGATAATCACTAAGTAGTGTCTACCTTCCTAAGCCATCCCATCCCCCTTCAAAGCTGAGGGCACAAATGTAAGTCTATCCTAAATCTGCAGTCACCTTGGATTCCAACGAGAGAAATCCTGCAAAACTAACCACTTCCGAATTAAAACTTCGAAATACAAGATTTGCTGGCAATAAATAAAATATCTTTATTATGATTTTAATAGTTAAAATCTGCATGTTTCCTAGATAAAGTAGTCTGTAACAGGATAAAAAATTACAAAAAGGCAAGCTCTTAATGATTCGTTTGAATTAACTATAAAATCAAAATACTGCTAGTAATTTAATATCTTCTAAAATAACACAAAATATATTCAATATGTAATACAAACCTTAATAATCCCAATTCTCCTAATAAGCAATTATTTACAAACTCTGAACTAAGAGAAAACAGTTTTAGCCAAAGAAATAAAACAATAATATTCTTGAATAATTTTATCCTATGTAATCTATGCTTTGGAGTAGAAATATTTAATACAATGTTAACTACATTAATTTCAATTTACATTTAGTTAGTGTGAATTTACCCATCCTAAAAGCCTGTGTGCCTGGAAAATACAACTTTTAAAAGCTCTTATGGATTTGTAACACAGTTTAGCAATTCCATCTGACATCCCAACAAAGAATGATTCCCTTGTTTTTGTTAAACTTATCCTCATGAACATGGTCAAGCATTTCCTTTCTAAACTGCGTAATTTTATTTGGTTATCCATATAACAATGTCACAGACTAGTAAGCAAAGCAAGCAACATTACTTTTTTAAATAACATCTTTAATTAAAGTTTTTGCAAAGGTAAAATATTAAACTTAAAATAGTCTTAGTACATCAATATACTAAGCTCTCTAAATCGTATTCCAAGGTGGTCTTTAAAACGTAACATCCCATAGATCACATTAAGCGTAACCTTGATCTGCAATTGTACAGAATCAATTTTATAAACATAATAAATATATTTACGCCCTTACACATAACAGTATGTACAACAGCAGTTGACAACAGTAGCTCAGGACAGCCAAGGATTAGGTCCTCCTCAGCTGTAGCCCTGTATATACTGGACTGACTTAAGGAAACTTGACCAAATGAGTCGTTACCCACTCAGTGTTTGTTTTTCCCTGAAGAGGGAAGAAGTTTTTGTTTCTCAAAATAAAACAAAAATATTAAATTTGATGTGTTCTTCCTTAAATCATGCAAGAAAGATGACAAAAGACAGAGGCAGGCTTCAGAGGGGAAGAATATAAACTTCAGAATAATTTCCATAGGGTAAGAGATTAAAATGCAAACCTAACATAAACCCACGAGAAAACATATAAAACAACTGTTTTTAAGCAAAAAATTAAAAAATGTGCTATGGCTGATTCAGATAGGTAGGAAACATGAAACGAAAAGGTACAAAGATCAATAAAATAGTACATTGCACAAAAGCTCAAAAGTTCAAGATGAAATCATCAGAAAATATAAGAACTTTCTCAAGTGGAAGAAAATGCTGCTATAAAGGGAAAAGTCCTAAGAGCATATTGTGTCTGTTTTCTTATACAAGAAATACTTACCCTCTGTAATATGGTGACATTATTGCTATGAGATAAAAAATATTCTTAAGAGGGCGACAACTCTACATTCCTCCATAAAAGCCACCCAAACCAAAAAAAGATCCTTGATTTTTAATATAGCAAAAGAAAGTCTTTATACAAAAGCTATATTCTTAAGTTCTTGTCTTCCAAAACCAAAATCTATTACGCTTGTCAAGAATACATTTTTATCACTATACACACTGCGCAAACCTTGATGCGATATACATCAGTGGCTTTGACTTTTAAAAAGGCAACAGTGTTAAATGTGACATGTGTTTAACAGAACTGTGAACATTTCAAGAATATAAAAGCCCAATACAAAGATTCCCCCTCATATCACAGACATTTTACTCTAGAAACTGCACATTACAGAGTTACATCAGCCACGGGTGCACTCTACAGAAATGACATGTGCTCGCGGGCAGTTAAGTGCTACGCTTATGCAAATGACCACCAAGCAAGAGTTCAGATACCGAAAGGCACACATTTCCACTTCAGTCATTTTGTGTGAAATTTACCTTAGCACTATTAATGTGATTTTATGTAAAAGGTGCCATCACCATTTGTGCAAATCTAAAGAGATCGCCTTCTGGAACCACTGCTTATTTGTATTTCCAAGTCTGAACTATTTTCTCCTTTTAGATAAACATGCTACTTTCATCTTAAAATTCCACAAGTGGGAATCCCTTGCCTTTTCAAAGTAATGACATTTTAATGGAACCTAATGAAAAAAATTGTTAAATAGGTTAAAAGCATGATTAAGAATTCAAAACAAAGTGGCATACTATAAAAGCTAGTATAATAAAAAACATGCTACTTGATTAAAAAAGAACACTACATAATAGCATATAAGAGCACAGTTTGGTATGCAGTGTTGTTTGGACCAGCTTTCAGAGTTTTCACATACAGAAGCATTTGCCTAGTGTGCCATAATTAATAGGCAACACACAGGTGCAAATACAAATAGTCACTTCCTGCTTCAAAATAGCCCTCATGAGTCACTCAGAAAGAAGTGGTTGTTCGTATTTGAAAATATAGCTATAAAAACAGGCCAGTATACAATGCTACTATGAATAGGCTTGCCTATAGAGGGCCCAAGACATGAGCTGAGTATCATACAGTAATCCAAGCTTCAGCAGCATAAGAACTTAGAGCAAGAGATTCACTGCAGCAACCCTGCAGCACTGCTAAACTTCTATAGGTAGTTCAGGTCAGACTGCTTCTTCAAGTAAACAGAAACCCATTAGCGACTCTACTGAGGGACAACTGAGCAGTGGGGCTCATGTGATTCTACTCCCTCCATGCTCCCAGTCTTAATAAGCAACAGTACTGTGTGTGCTTTGCGCAAACGATAGATGAACTTCCCCCAAAAGCTAAACGACTAGTAAAAATGAAAGCTGTATTACCAGTTACGGCATACAAGCAAAACTTAACCACTAGGGTGCTAGACACCAGCACTCATACCAAACTTCAGAACATAAATTGGTTGAAGTGAGGTGAGAAGTGAGAGGATGGGAAAGAAAGCCAGCCTTCTGGAGACCTTTTAAAATGTGTGCTTACAAAAGCACTCTATGTAACTCACAGTTTTTCCCTTTGTAATACACTTCAAAGTATTTGTTACTTCTGGAATTATATAAAATCAAAGGAAGACAAAAATGGAAGACCAAAATTAAAAAAAAAAAAAGTATCAATACACAAGTTAACTTGAATGCAGATTTTGTCAAGAAAACCAAGTGAAGTCAAATTGGTCACTAGAACACGAAGGCGAAGGCAAGCGCTGCTGTGGTTCCGGGCGGTGGACGTACACGAACACAGCAGTGCCATGTTGTTCTTAGAGCTCCTCATAGAAATAGAGCTACATGTTCCTAATGGACACAGTAAGTGTCTTTCAGTTTTAATATACAAGTCAAATTTCTCTTCTTTCTTTCCAGTGTGCAAACTGGAGCCCAAGTCTACATCAACGGCTTGAAAGGACCATCCAATCCAAGAGGTAAAATGTACTTAGTGGCCCACCTTCCCTCCTCCCCACCCCCACACCTTCCCTTCAAATTACAAAGTTGTTTTTAAAAAATTTAATTAAAATAATAAATTCTAAAATCCTTTACTAGTAAACACAAGAAACTTTTTATAATTACTTAATTGTTTAATAAAAAATCCAGGTCCTCACCACCTGCCTTTATGCTTCATCAACATACAGAATATCCTCTCATGTTTATGCAAAGACTGAATGCATATGTAAGCACACACTTGAGCCAACAAGAAAAACCTTCACATGTCAAGTATAATACACAATTTCACCTGGGTGGCAGCTTTGTGAAATAGGAACGTATTCCTGAGGAGCCAATTTGGGGTTTCTTTTTAAAGTGTGGGAATGAACACAACTTTTATGGAAAGTAAGTTGTCATTTTAATTCTACTCAACAAAGATAAGCCCCAAGTCTTTAAATTACATTTAACAAGTGTGAAAACCTAATCAAAATAGACATCCATTCCTGGGTCAATCTCTGTTTCCAAACTGTGGTCACTGATAATTTTCTTTTAATTTTAAAGAGATGTTTCATAAAGCAGGGAAGGAAGAGGTATATATTAATGAGGGAGAATAACAAGTAAAAATATTTAAGACCTATGAGTTTTAAATTGTTTCTCTTACAAGTGAATTAAAATTCAACACCATAATTCTTGCCCTTTTGTAAAAAGCTCACACGCAATTTTTACCAAATATAACCACATACAATAAGCAGTTTCAGTTCAATCTATCAAAAGGAAAGTGTCTTCAGTTCATTCCAACAAGTGTCTTCTGATTGAGCCCAAGTTGGAGGAAGGAATATAGACAAAGCTTTACATGCTAGTTACCAATGGCAGGTTCCTGTATTTAAAACTGACAGTTAACGGTTTTCCTACACAAATCCCTACCCCCCACCCCAAAAACCCCTGGTGCTACAGTTCCATGGCTTGCCAGTTAGAAGTAGTGTCTGTGCTGTCGCGGTCTGTCTTTGTTCCAGTAGCTCTGCTTCACTGCACTTTCTGACATGCAGAAGTGAAGTTTTGGTTGATATATGTCCCAAGTTTGAAACCGTCCACTTTAATTTTTTTTAAAGTTCACTTTGTTTTGTTTAAAAGGAAAAGAAGCAACTCTTCACCACTCTGCATCTCCAATGGCTTTGGAAAATATATAATCTCTTCCGTTAAGATTCATAATGCCATCCTTGAGATGAAATTTCCATTTATTTTTACTTCTGTGTATCTAAACAAAGAGTAAGAGAATGCAAGAGATGTAGTAAGAAAACAAACCCATTCATAATAAAACCACAAACTGTCTCTTGAAATTATTATTTTTGAAATTTGGTTTCAGATTTAAACTTGTTCACATATAATTAGTACTACTGTATTCACTAGAGTAGTTAGGAGTTATTTGTACACAATACAACTACAGTCCTTTTTTTCTTCTACTAAAATAAACTCACAGTGTTCTCAAGAACAAGGAACTTTTCACACAGTAATGTAGAAATGCTCACCAGGCACACATTTTTGAAAATCCAATCCTAAAATCCTATGGCCTACCCTGCAGTACACACACTCTCTGTGGCATATCCATGGCAAATGTTGTTCAGCGCCTGCCTGTTTGATTAGAAATAGGAGTCAAAGAATTCAAAATTAAGATATCCCTTTATGGACAGCTCTCTGTAAACAGTCTGGACTTTACCCTGTTCTGAAACCTGTTACTCTTCACTTCCACTTCTTGATCTTGGCCTTGGAGACTTAAACACTACTTCAGGCATTGGAAGCCACTTCTGCCATTGCTCTAAATTCAGAGCACAGACTCTCACATTAACAGTTGTCTCAGAATTCTGATTAAGCACACAACACAGACATGAAATTGACATCTGAGGGTGGATGGCCTGAATGTCCACAGCACATCCAACACTCAGCTGTCTCTTCTCTCCTAACTAGCCCCTCTTGCTACTGTAGCCTTTTGCTTCTGAGTTGTCTCACTACCCAATCTGTCTCCAATGTATACTGGAAGCAGTCTTTTATTGCTGTTTTGTTTTTTGTTTTGAGACAGGGTCTCCTTGTAGCCCCAGCTGTCCTGGAACTCGCTATACTCAAGGACGAGGCTGGTCTCAATCTCAGAGATCCACCTGCCTCCTCGTCCTGCTAGGATTAAGGTGTGCACACGCTCGGCACCAGAGGCATTCTTAATTCCTCTTAGTTTTCTAAGACACAACTCAGGAAATCTTGTTCATTCTTCCTTTAAAAAAAAAAAAAATCAAGATCTACCCACCCCTCATCAGCTTCAATACTATCACCATAGAGTCACAATTATCTCTCATCTGAATTATTACAGTATCTCCCCTAATCTTGCTTTTCTACTTCACTCTACCCTGAAAGGCAAAGTAATCCTTTTTGAATGTAAATTGTATCATACCACTTTTCCATTTGAAATCTCCCATTAGCTTCCCTGCAGTGAGAACAGTACACCCAGACCTGACCCCACTCCCAGTTACTCTCCCCACACCCTCACTCTAGTCTGGTCACACTGGCCTCCTTGCTGCTTCTCAAACACAACACTCGGGCTCTGCTACCAGATAGTGGCACTGTTAATTCTCTTCAAGTCAGCTATAAGGTCATCTTCTCAAAGGGCCTATGACTATTCCTATGACTATTTTATAATTGAAGCCTATACCCTTTCCATTTTCTGTTTTTCTTAGCAAACATCAGTTTCTAATACGCTGTATTAATTTATTATGCTTTAGTTACCTCCACTATGGTAAACACCCCAAATACAAGGAATGTTTTGTTCAACTAGTCTACCAAGTCTAGACTACAACCTCACATCATAGGTACCCAGAAAGTATTTGCTCACTTACTAAAGCCCTGTATCTTCACTTTTCTCTGATTCCTATGAAGTATGAATTAGTACAGAAATGGACATACAAGTTTATTTGCAGCATGAACCAGGTTACTACAACCTGAAAGCTACTGAAATCTATAGAGAATAACAAGTAGCCAATAAAGAGAAATTCCAGACAAGGAAAAGAACTGCATTTGGCTGAATAGCAAATTGCAAAACTCAAATGTAGAATTTTATATAAATCCAGATGTTCAAAACTAAGTCATATTGAGTAATAAATAGTAAGCATTTTTATTTGAACAAAAATACAAAGTACAACTTGAAAAGCAATTCCTTTGATGGTATAGCATGTCATGAAGGAATGCACTAATTGTCCAATAAAAAACTCATTTAAGTAAAATTACAAATAAAGCTGAAACCTTACACTATGTATACCATTTTCACCAAATGCCCTACAGTCCTTTAACTACCCTGCTTGAGAACTGTCACTTTATTAGCATTTAAACTAAGTCTCGGACTTATTTGGCAATATAAACCTCAGTATTCCTTCTACAGTATCTTTAAAAATTTGACTAATTGTTGAAATTCTAAAGTTTAGGCTTCAAAACATAATTCCTAAAATTCATGTTGGTTCCAGTCACATTCACCCTCATTTTGACCAGTCCTGGAGTACAGACTATCATTTGCTATTTACTGAAACACTAATTCTACTCTTCCAATTGTTCTAATTCTCAAAATTACAGCTCTGAAAACTATGAAATTGTTTTCCCCCAGGCTACCTAAACCTAGTCTCAATTTATTAGTTTAAAACATTAATTTTAAACATTTATCAAAGGAAAATACAACCACTCTCTTACAACAGGAAAATACTTAAAAGAATATGCTCCAGCCAGGTTCTCTTGTCTGTTACCTTATCATCATGAAACTACGTTTGGGCAATTTGGCTCTTAGCAGTTCCCCCTAAGACTTCCTGACAGTAAGGGTTTATTGTGATCTACTGTTTTAACCTCATACTCTTGGCTACACTATTTATGGTAGAGGGTATTAAAATCATTCATCCCTGAGCTGGACAGATAGCTCAGCAGTTAGGAGCACTGACTGCTCTTGTAGAGGACCTCGGCTCGATTCCCAGCACCCACATGGAGGCTACGAACCATCCTTAACTCCAGTTCCAGGGGAATCCGAAGCCCTCCTCTTCTGACCTCCGCAGCACTGCACGACACGGATGCACTCACACACATGCAGGCAATACACAAATACACATAAAAAAATAAAAAAATTTAAAAAATAAAATCATTCATCCCAAGTCACGATGCACAAAGGCAGATGCTAAGAAACTGGTATGTAACCTGCCTGATTTTACCTTTGTTTTTAAATTAAAATATCAATTGTCCTGGCATTCTCCCCATAGATCTGTTAAGCAGAGCTATTTATTCATTTCTATAGAACAGCTAGATGTCACATTTATCTAAAAAGGAAATTTCCTGAAAGGCACAAACTACAAATGTTTCTAACTACAACTCGAGTCCTTAGTGTCCAGAACGCCTAGCTGCTCACTAAACATTTAGAATAAAGTGCATGGTTACCACAGAAATCAATGCAATGTGAATGTATTAAAATGTAATAACTGTCGAAAAGCTTATTCCACCTTAATGCCCTAATTACAAAAATCCCAACAAAAACACCAATAGCCATTAGCAAAATATTGAAATCACCCTGTTTAAAACCTAAGAACACAAAGAATCAATAACCAATTCTTGGGGAAACCTGTTTTTAAAAAAATCCCTTAACAGTCTCAAAGTACAGCAAAAGTAAATTTTTAAACAATTTTCGTAAGGCTCATCTGCTAATTTGTTTTCATTCCTGCGTATCTTCCTAGTCCTCCTCTTAATAAAACAAACAAATAAAAAAACAATTAGGTCTTTTCAGTTCGGAGGTAGCTGAAGCTAATGAAAAACAAGATTCTCTCATTAAGATAGTGAAAAAATAAGAGGCAGCACTCAGCTGCCGAAGTGTTTAGGGCTGAAAAACTGGGTTAGACAAGAAACTATAATAAAAACGATAGTCATTTGAAGACGAAATCCTTACCTTATCATATTGGCATACAACAACATTTTCTGTGTCAAAGAGCTCCTGTCCTTCCTCATCACTTACATCATCTTCGCTATTGAGGGGCTCCTACAATAGTGAAGAGGAGAATTTATATGTATATCTCATATATCACTGTAAAAAGTTTCTTATAACATTTAATTAAAAAAAACTTAATACTTTCTGCCACTGAAATTTTAGCAAACGTTGATGAAGTCATAAAGCTCCTAAAACACTACCTGTTTAAATTTATTTCCTTTATTCTTTAAGATCAGTACAAAGTAATTCTCCCCAGTAAAGGTTTTCGATGCCTAGAAATAAACCTAAGGAAATATGAAGGCTGAGGGAGTTAATGGTGCTATGTACCAGCAACAGTAGCAAGTAAGCTCGACGTTGAGACTGGAGAAGGGAAGCAGAGTCTCGGCTGCAGTATGTTTAGACTAGCCAAGCACCGCCTGCCTGCCAATGGAATGGCAATGTAGAACAATAAAAAAATTAATTAAAATTGTTCTTAAATGCATAGACCAAAAAATTAAAAAAAAAAAATTCTCAGAACCAAGAAAGAACAAATTAAACCAAAGGAGAGCACAAAATGAGGATGAATTTCATTTGTGGTAGGACATAAAAGCTGGAACAAGGATTTCTAAATAAAGAAAAAAAAAAAAAGGACAAACTAGGAGACAGGAAAACAACCAAGAGGATAAGCCCAGATCTATGGCTGCTCACACACGGGTGAGTGTGGATGTACATTCTTTAAAATAGGTATAATATGCTAAATAAAAAAGGTAAAACTCCTATTATGCAGAACTCACCATTTTAACCCTCGTAAAATATACATTTCAGTTGCATAAAAAACAATCATAATGGAATCATCATTACTACCCAGTTCCAGAACGCTTCATCAAGTTTACCCACTAAGCAATCATTCCATAGTCTCTCCTGTCTCTTGGCAACCACCACTCTGTTTTCCATCTTCCTAAATTTGCCTATTCTGGACACATAAATGGCTTAATAAGAAGTGTGTGGACTGCTGTGTGGCATTCACATTTTCACTGTAGATCATGCCGAAGCATTTACCAGTACTGCATGCTTCTTAACAGCTGAATGCTCTTCTGTCTTGTGGATATAGCTCATCTTATTTACCACTCACCTGCTATTGATATTAGAATGCTTACAGTATTTGGACACTGTATTCCTATGAACATCCATTCGTGTATCAAGTTCTATTTCAACACCTGTTTTCAGTTCTTTCAGGCATACATGTGAACATGAACTGCCAGCATATGGTTAACTCCCTGCTTAACTTCTAAGAAACTAGAAATGCCAAACTCTCCTATGAAAAGGAACACCACTTTATAATCCCACTAGAAACACAGGCATTCCAATTTCTGTACACGATCATTAATATTTATTCACTTTCAAGTCAAAACCATCTCAGTAGGTGGTGTAGTAGCTGTCTGTGGTTTTGATGTCCACTTCTCTAACAACTAAAAATGCTTTTAAAAAAAAAAAAAAAATCAGGGCTGAACAATTGGCTCAGCAGTTAAGAGAACTAGTTGTTCTTGCAGAGGACCTGGGTTAGAGTCCCAGTACCCACATGGCAGCTAAAAACCATCTGAAACTCCAGTTCCAGGGGATCCAATACCCTCTTCTGACTTCTTTGGGAACTGCACAACACTGGTGCACCTATCTACATCTAGGCAATACATTCATACACATAAAATTTTAAAAAAATTTTTTAAATTATGCTTATTCCTGCAGTTTCTGTAGGTCAGAAGTGCAAACATAGCAAGCAGTCCCAATCAGATTCACAAAGCAAAAAATTATGATGTCCCCAAAATGTATTTTCATCAGAACCTTAGGGTCCTTTTCTAAGCTCATTCACAGGTTGTTGGCAGAACTCAATTCCTTAAAGTTGTAAGAATGAGAACCTTGTTCATTAGTAGGTGCTCCTCACGAGCTGGGGGTGTACCTCTGAGGCAGAGGAAAAGTGGTATGCTTTAACAAATAATCACAGAACACGTCAGTACAGTCTTGAAACAAAATCACAGAACCACTCATACACAATATATATGGACACTGAACTCCTAAACCGAGTGAGTCCAGCAATTTCAGAAAAGAGAATATAAGATGATCAAGTGTTATTTCACAAATTCAAGACTGGTTGGCAAATAAAAAACAAATAATGGGGGGCTGGAGAGATGGCTCAGCGGTTAAGAACACTGGCTGTTCTTGCAGAAGACCCAGGTTCAAATCCCAGCACCCACATGGCAGCTAACAACTGTCTGTAACTCCAGTTCCAGGGTAGGCATTGCACGTCACGGGTGCACTTACCTACATGCAGGCAATATATGCATACACATAAAATAAAAATAATAAATAAAATATTTAAAAAAAAAAAAACAAAAAAAAACAAATAATGATATTCATTCCTAAACAGATCTGGAATGAGACGCTAAGACTAACAGCTGCAGAAAAGCACTTAAAATACATTTATAGTTTTTTTTAAAAAAGGCAAACCACTTAATTATGAACAGATCTTCCTTAGTATGATAAAGGACACACACACACACACAAAAAAAATTAAGTAATGGACCATTAAAAAAAGATTCATCTGAGCTGGACGTGGTGGCGCACGCCTTTAATCGCAGCACTTGGGAGGCAGAGGCAGGCGGATCTTTGTGAGTTTGAGGCCAGCCTGGTCTACATAGTGAGTTCTAGGACAGCTGGGGCTACAGGGAGACCCTGTCTCAAAAAGGCAAAAAAATAAATAAAATTATCTACACAGTAAAAACAATCTACAAAGATATTATTAAAATTAACAAAAGATATTAGGAAGGTGGCTGGTTCCATGGTGACTATTAAAAGTTCTATACACATCTATACTATCATCAAACAGGAGGACATAGAATAAAAATGTCATTTAGGAAGGGACTAAAATTATAGATAAGGGCTGAAGATAATGCTAAACAATTATTTCCACATCAGAAAATAAATATAAGGTAGTGGCTGTGATCTCAACAGACCACCAGAGTGCTAGTTCTGGCCTCCCTCTGGCATAGGGGCTGAGATCACAGGGGACTGCCTGAGAGCACCCAGATCCTGCTTCCACTTGGTAGTGAGCTTCCCCTAATTGTGCTGTACCCAACACCTTAACTGGGATTTCATGAGGACCCTCCCAAGGACCTGGGGCAGACCTGGCTTTGGTAGGGTAAGGCTGAGATCCTAGCAGACAGCCTGAGAGGGTGGGTTCTGACTTCCATCAGTGTAACGGCTGTGATCTCAGCAGACAACCAGAAGGTGCCAGTTCTGGCTTTCCTCTGGCATAGGGGGCTAAGAACACAGCAGACCAACAGAGTCCCAAAAGTGCCCCCCCTATTAGGGAACTTCCCAAATTTTCTGAGTTCCTGCTTAATAGGGGTCCAAACCTCAGAAGGAAGCCTCAGTATACCTGACTGCAACCTGACTTGGGCTTCTGTGGGTCCTCATGAATCACTGATCTGAAGCCATCAGTTCCCTCCAAAATAAAACCTGAGAGAACCTAAAACCTGTACCAACCAGATTTATATAACCAATAAGTAAAGGACCTAGGCACCCCAATAATATAAACAGAAGCATATGTCAACTTAATTCTTATATCAGAATCATAAACAGAATCAGAAAAGAAATTCACATGCCAAAATCACAATGAAAAAATAAAATGGAAAGTCAAAGACTATGTCCCCACCAAACTCCACCAGCCCTGCAGAAGAGTTCTACAAGAAGAACCCCCTAGAGACAGCACAGGACACTGATTTCAAAAGAACAATCATAAACATGATCAAAGATTCAATGAATTTAAAGAACACAGGAACAAACAAATCAAAGAACTAAGACAGAAATAAACTTCTGAATGAATTCACAAAAGAAATAGAACACTGAAGAAAACTCAGGCAGAAATGAAGAAGGAAGTGCAAAACTCAGTAAGCCAAATTGAAACAACAGGAGAAAGCCTCACTGCTAGAATGAATGAAATGGAAAACAGAGTATCAACACTGGAGGATAAAGTTGAAGAACTGGACCATTCAACCACAGATTATGGAAAATTTTTAAAAACACAGGAATGGAATATGCCAAGAGATGTGGGACACCATGAAAAGACCAAATCTACGGATCATAGGAGTAGAGGAAGGAGAAGAATTTCAGGTTTATGATATTGACCAGATCTTAAAGAGGATTTTAGAAGAAAATTTCATGAAATTAAGGTAAGACATCCTCATACAAATACAGGAAGCACATAGAACACCAAATAGATAAGATCAGGAAAGAAACTCCCCACAACACATCATAGTAAAAACACTAAATGTACAGAACAAAGAGAGAATACTGAAACCAGCGAAAGAAAAACAAATCGCATACAAAGGAAAGCCCATCAGAATCACAGCTGACTTATCAGGGCAAACTGTGAAGGCCAGGAGAGCCTGGACCAAGGTATTTCCAGTTCTACATGACAATAGATACCAACCCAGAATACTTTACCCAGCAAAAATGTCTATTACAGTAGAGGGGAAAAGAAAAATCTTCCGTGACACCAATAGCCTGAAAGAATACATGTCCACAAAACCAGCCCTTCAAAGAATACTTGAAGCAATACAGAGAACAGAGAGAGAAGCAACTACACCCTAGGGCAATGAAAGAAAATAAACAAGATATAATCTGGGAAACACAAAATTACACAGAGAACACAAACAGCAATCAAAATGATGGCAACCAATATACACCTTTCAATAATAACCTTAAGTACCAATGGACTGAACTCCCCAGTCAAAAGACACAGGCTAAGCGAATGGATTAAGAAACAAAATCCATCTCTTTGCTGTCTGCAAAAAACCCATCTCACCTTCAAAGACAGGCACTACATCCTTAACATATATGCACGAAACTCTGGTGCACCCAAATTCATAAAAACAACATTACAGGACTTTAAGACACAGATTAACCCCAACTCAGTAATAGCAGGGGACTTTAATACCCCACTGTCTCCATTAGACAGGTCAACTAAACAAAGAATAAACAGAGAGACATCTGAATTAAATGATACCATGTATCAATTGTAACTAAGACATCTTTCGAATATTCCACCCCAGCACCAAAGAATATACTTTGTTCTCAGCACCCCATGGACTTTTTCAAAAACTGACCACATGCTGGGCCGCAAAACAAACTTCAACAAATACAAATAAATTGAAATAATTCCATGCATTCAACTGGACTACAATGCAATAAAGCTCAAAATCAACACTGGACAAAGCCCTAGTCACCACAGAAACTAATGGCGATTAAACAACACACTCCTAAACAATGAGTGGGTCAAAGGAGAAATGAGGAAAGAAATAGAGATATTCCTGGAAATCAACAAACAGGACAACACAACCTCTGGGACACTTTAAAAGCAGTCCTAAGAGGGAACTTTATAGCTCTGAAGTGCCTATATTAAAAAATTTGGAAAGAGCCCAAACAAATGACCTAACACTGCTACTCAAAGCACTGGAAAGACAAGAACAAATGAAACCCAAACCCAGCAGAAGAGAAGAAATAACAAAAATCAGAACAGAAATTAAGAAAATAGAAACAGAAAACAATACAAGGAAACCAATGAATCTAAGAGCAGGTTCTTTGAAAAGCTCATCAAAATAAACCCTTAGCCCAGTTAATCAAAAGAAAGAGCACCTCAAAATCAGAGATGAAAGGGGAAACATCAAAATAGATATTCAAAAGATCCAGACCACTGTAAGAGAATATTTTAAAAACCTATATGCTACTGAATCTGAAAATCTAAAAGAAACGGATGGATATCGAAAATCATGGGAACCACCAAAGTTAAACCAAGAAGAGATCAACAGTTTAAACAGACCCATAACATATAAGGAAATTGAAACAGTAATACAAAGCCTCCCAACTAAAAAAAGCCCAGGTCCAGATGGATTTACAGCAGAATTCTACCAGACATTTAAAGAAGACCTCAAACCAATACTACTTAAATTATTCAAAACGATAGAAACAGAGGGAGAACTCCCAAATACGTTCTATGAAGCCAACATCACTCTAATACCCAAACCGGGTAAAGACACAACCAAAAAAGAAAAGTATATCCTTAATGAACATAGGTCCAGAAATTCTCAACAAAATACTTGCAAACCCCATACAGACAAACATCAAAAAGATCATTCACCATGATTAAGGAGGCTTTATTTCAGAGAAGCAGGGATGGTGCAATATAAGCAAGTCAATAAACATCATCAATCATATAAATGGACTCAAAGACAAAAGCCACATTGTTACCTCAATAGATACAGAAAAAGCTTTTGACATAATTCAGCATGCATTTATGTTCAAAGTCCTAGAGGGAATTGGATGGGAGGGAACATACCTCAACACAATTAAAGATACATTACAACAAACCCAGGGCCAACATTCTAACTGGAGAAAAACTGGAAGCATTCCCATTGAAATCAGGAACCAGACAAGGATGTCCACTATCTCCACTCCTTTTCAACATAGAGCTTGAAATTCTTGCTAGAGCAGTAAGACAGGAGAAGGAAATTAAAGGCTTACTAATTGGAAAAGAAGAGGTCAAACTATCACTTTTTTTGCAGATGATATGATACTATACCTAAGAGAGCCCAAAAATTCCACCAGAAAACTCCTAGAACTGATCAACACTTTCAGTATGGTGGCAGGGTATAAAATCAATCTACAAAAATCAGTAGCCTTTCTATATACCAATAACAAGCAAACGGAGAAAGAATACAGGGAAATGCTCCTATTCACAATTGTTGAAAAAAAAAATCTTGGAATTAATCTAATCAAAGACACCAAAGATCTCTACAATGAAAAATTTCAACCGTTAAAAGATTTTGAGGACACCAGGAGATGAAAGGACCTCCCATGCTCACGTATTAGAAGATTTAATATTGTGAAAATGACCAGTCTACCAAAAGAAATGTAGATTCAGTTAAATCCCTATCAAAATTCTCACGACATACTTCACAGAATTCGAAAAAAAATCCTTAAATTCGTATGAAAGCACAAAAGACCCGGGATAGCCAAAGCAACTCTGAGCACAAAGAGCAATGCTGGGGGGATTAGTATACCAGATCTCAAAGTATACTAAAGAGCCATAGTCATAAAAGCAGCACAGTACTGGCACAAAAATAAACACATAGGTCAATTGAAGACCCACACCCGAGTACACACAATTTCAGCCACCTGATATTTGACAAAGGTGCCAAGAAAACACAATGGAGGAAAAACAGCATCTTCAACAAATGGTGCTGGACAAACTGGATCTCCACCGTGTAGAAGAATGAAAACTAAATCCTAATTTTTCACCTTGCACAAAAGTCAACTCCAAATAGATAAAGATCTCAATATGAAACTGGAAATCCTGAAACTATTAGAAGAAAATACTGCAGTAACTTACAAGACACAAGCGCAGAAAAGGATTTTCTAAATTGGACAGAAGTTGCTCAGGAATTAAGGTTAGCAATCAACAAATGGGACCTCATTAAACTAAAAAGCTTCTGCTCTGCTTCCCTGGGCCTGCACGACCCACGGGCCTCTCTCTGGGGTACATCCATTGTGCCCTCGCCTTGACTCCCCCAGCCTCATTCACCTTCCCATCTCCCCCGCTAGTCTCTCCTCCTAGCCTGGGTCCTGTCCCATTCCTTGTCTTGGCGCCCCAGACAGCTGGGGAACCACCTCTGCTTCCTGATCCTTTGCATCCAGACCAACTCGGTGCCTTTTTGGGTCCCCAGGAGCACTCTGGGCCTGGCCCCGCCCTCACCTTCTTCCACTTTCCTGTGCCTGCACCACCCACCAGCCTCTTTCCTGGACACCGGGGCTGATCCTTTCCTGATCCTCTGCATCCAGACCAACCCAGCTCCTCAGTGCAGTTCCCAGGAGCCCTTGGGGCCACTTCCCACACCCATCTGCCTTCGCATCTCTGGGTGGTATGGCCACCAGCTGCCCTAGACCAGCATCTTTCCTGGGCCCGGCTCCCAAGCCAGTCCAACCCCCAAATTCCTGAGGCCAGAATCTTTCCTGGATCCAGACCTTAGAAGAAAGCCTGAGAGCATCTGATCCTCATCTAACTTGGGCCTCTGAGGGAACTCCTGAAGACAAAAGCAATCTGGCCACTCCAATATCAAATCAAAACAGAGAACCAGAAGCTTAGAGGAACCAGCTTTTCACCACGAAGAAACATGAAGTTCACAAAAGAAGCAGACCTAAACTTGAAGGCTTGAGTCTCACACAAGAATCAGAAACTACAAAAGAAATTCACATGTCAAAATCACAGAGAAAAAATAATAACATGAAAAACCAAAATAACATATCCCCAACAAATACCAATAGTCCTCTAGAGGAGTACAATGAGAACTCCCTAGAGATAATGCAGGACATGGAACTCAAAAGAACAATTATAAACATGATAAAAGAATTCAGTGAATTTAAAGAACACACAAAGAAACATATCATCCATGCTTCCAAGTGAAGCCAGCCATGGTCAAGCAGGATCTTTGACTTATCTTCACACAGATGGAACTGGTAAAAGAAAGGAGCCAGGGGCTCCTCCCAAGCCCATGTGACCCCTGAGAAACAGATCGTCAATCTTAAGTGTAAAAATAAATTGATTTATTTGGACCAACTGTATGGTCTTAAAAACCCAAAAGGAAAGTATAACCAAAGAGTAAAGTCATCAGTATATTTCTTTAAAGAGTTCAAGGGATTACACTTCCCAGACATTACGCTTAAGTCCCTATAAAATGTTTGTTCCTAACCAGAAAGTGCTGCTCAGATGTAAGACTTCAAATCTTGGTCTGCAATACTGTAGTGCCCACCTGTAGCTAAGGGAGACAATCAGCTATTGTTTTAAAATGATGGCTAAGTTTGTTTTCTCCTCCTATCTAGAGGCATTTGTGAGGGAACTGACACTGATTCTATCCACTCCAACAGCTACCAAAATGCCTGAAAGCAAATCCTGAATCCATCACTCTTGAGTCCAGCCTTGGCAAACAAAAGAAAAATGAGGAGGAACCCAACAGAGCAATGCTTTTGGAAGCCCTTGTCAAGAAATTCCAATGTACTCTTGTATGAACATTTGAAAATTGTCCTGTTCTTTTTTCTAGTTCCCTGTCTAGAACTTGTTAATTACTCTCACCTTTACTTCTCCTTCTTATCTCCTATTCACCAGTCAAGGACTAACTTTTCCCCCTACAGACAAGAGTTATATAATTTGGGAGTCTTTTAGATAGACTCACTGAAGGGGTACCCCGATTGCCTCACCCTGCATCCCTGTTCAGCATGGAAGAAGCCAGAGCAGTCTACGTTCCAATTCCCTATCTGGAAGTGGGTAACCTCTTCAGAGAATGGTGTGATAGGAATAGGAGGTAGGAGGAATTGGCTAGGCAGTTGGGTATAAAGCAGCCAGTTTCCTAGCTAAAACTCACAATGTCCTTGGGCTTCTTAGGAACATAATCCATTCCAAAGGCCAAAAATGTTAAAGTATTTGGGAGCTCTTATCTAATCCTTAAAAGATTTTAGGGTTTACCTCTTCAGAGGGGGAATGTTATAGTAGAAAAAAACCCCATAAAAACAATAAATAAAAAAAAAGTGTATGAAAAAAGTGATGGGGAGATATGGGAGGAGTTGGAGGGGAAGGAGTAGGTATGGATTTGATCAAAACACCTTATATGCATGCATGAAATGCTCAATAAATTATTTTTTTAAAAAAACTTTAAAAAAATGTGCTTAGTATGGGTCTATGGTGGGGAGGCAGGTCTGGGGTAGCCTGTACAATGTGGTTTATGTTTTTGAGCCTGGATATGCATTCTATTGTTGGCTACTTAACAAAGAAGTATTTTAAAAATTCCTCTTCAAATGAGTTTATAGTTTCCCTGAGACCAAGCTGTCTTCTATGTGTCTAAGGAGTTTAACATCTATAGATGAATCTATCTATGCCTATCTATGTAGGCATGAGTGTTAGACATACATAATGAATTCCGGACCTGTAGCGTGGGTTACAGTATGAGACACTGTCTCAAAACACCCCAAATAATAAGCCATATTATAAATACCTAAGCCCAAGAACTACAATTCCTTGTACTACCCCTCATACTCCTTAGTAGTAGAATTTCCATTTGATAGACATGCATTTTTATTATGAGTCTGTGATGGTCAGTGTTAATGGTCACAGAGACAGGCTCTGGATTCACCTAGAAGACAAGCTTCCAGGCACACCTAATGAGGGGTCACTCAGCTTCTGGGCAGCCAAGGCCCACACTCACAAGGGTGTGGGACTATTCTCTGGGTTTAGGTCCTAGACAGTACTAGAAAAACCAAGCTGAGCACCAGCACTCATCCCTCCTGCTTCCTGACTTCCTTGTTGTGATGGGACTGCACCTCTAGACTGTGGGTGAAAGAAATCTTTTCTCTTGTCAGGGTTCTTTATTAGGGCAACAGGATAGGAAACTAGGACAGAAAACTGAGCTATGGGAAACAACTACATTTTATAAAGATAAATGGAAGAACTATACCAAAGCTAGAACAATCTAACTTTATCTTTAAAATCTTATGTCGTGCAGGGTGTGGTATTGCATACCTACACCTTTAATGCCAGCAGAGACAGAGGCAGAGACAGGAGAATCACACTGAGTTTGAGACCAGCCAAGGCTGTATAGTGAGACTCTCTCAAAATTAATACAAACAGAAACAGTCCTATGTTGCATAGAACCTAATGGCTTCTGAAGAAATAGCACTTAATTCCTGTTTCATGCCAAATAAGGCCAGAAATGGTAAGGGGATTCTCAAGTCTTTTACTAGAAACCTACTTCTTCCACCTGCCCATCTTCAGCTCCATCTTTCTCTTTATCTTCCTCTTCATCATCATCATAGTCTTCTTCTTCATCTTCATCTTCTTCAGAAGATGTATCCCCAGTTCCATCAACTTGCAACACCAATGGAGCTTGTTGCTGAGCAGGCTGGGCCTGTGGTTGCTGTTGGCCAGTTGCAGTTATTTGTGCTTGTGCGGGTGTGGGTGCTGCCACTGTCGTAGGTATAACTTGAGTTTTATTTCCTGTAAATAAGATTTGCTGCGGCTGGATGATGACACCTGTCTGTGGTGAAATCCCTCCAGGAAGTGGGGCTAAAACCTAAGGCAAACAAAACCATCTATTAGGAACTGGTAGAGGGATCAAGGATCCAGAACCAAACTAGTAATAATTCAATTTTAAACATGAATGTAAATTAAGCTTGGAGGCATACAGTAAGAACTCAGAACATGGCCTGACTACATAATGAACATAATGAATCCACAGGAACAGAGCAGGGAATCACTCAAGGAATCCATAAATCCAAACAGGGGTGGATGGCATTCTGTAAAGCTCATTCTAAAATTCTTTTACCTGCTGTATAACAGGAGCTTGTACTCCACCAGGCTGCATCTGTGGTATAACCTGTTGTTGGAGAACAACTGACTGCTGAGGCTGAAAGATATACTGAGCACCATTGGCTGCTCTGACCACCTGAAGAAGCTGGCCTAAAGCAAGACAGAATATAGTCCAAATTACTATTTTAGCAGCAATTTGACACAAAAATAAATGAGAACATAGCTGTCAAGTTAGAAGTCTAACCAATGTACTAGGGGCTATCAACCATACATAGTAAACTATAATCATTACTGTTCCTCCTTTCCCTCCATGTAAATACACGGCTGGTGAGGCGGCTCAGTGGGTAAAGGCACCTGCAACCAAGTCTGATAACCTGAGTTCATCCGCAGATCTGACTTGGTGGAAGGAAAGAACTGACTCCAGAATGCTGTCCTCTGCCTGCCACATGTGTGCTGGGGCAGGCACACTCCCACACATTTATAAATACATGGCTTACAATGAATTCTTTTTCCCTATTATCTTCAGTCAGCTGTTTTCCAGTAGGGTTTAAACAGAGTATAAGACTTAATTGCTTTTGCTCACGTTAGCAGTCAAGACTAGTAAATAAAATCAAGTATTTCAAGGGTCATGCATTCTTTTTTTTTAAATTTACTTATTTTTTTGATCTTTTTGAGACCAGGCTGGCCTTGGACTCACAGAGATTCGCCTGCCTCTGCCTCCCAAGTGCTGGGACTACAGGCATGCACCACTACGCCCAGCTTAAGGGTTATACATTCTTAAAAGCTTTAAAGACACAAAAAATGGTTCATTTATATCTTAAACCAAAGAACCACAAGGTTTTGCTTCAAATTTTCAAAAAGTGTATGTTTGCTGAACCAGTCAGTACTTCTGCACAGTACTAATTTTATGACTAGTTAACACATAACATAATCTACAGAATACTCCCACATAGGTTGCTTTAGATGCCACACAATCTGCAAAGCGAACAAAATATGTAGCAAGGCAAAAGCCCTAATTTTTTTCTCAAAAATTTAAAGATAACAAAACTAAAACTAAAGATGACAGACAAGTCTATGTAAGTTTTCCAAATGCTAATAAACAAAAATCTTGTATTCAACAATAATGCAAAGATCCTATCTAAAAGAACACAATAAATTTGCTCTTCATGTACTATGGGATCTAATCTAATATCACGAATTAATTCTCTCATTTAACTCATTTGGCAAAACAAACGCTTAGTAAAAAACTCAATAAACCAGCATTCGTATATAATCTACTTCCTCAGTAGGGTTTTCATCCACTGAACAAACATTCAAGACCCATTATAATTTTTTGCTTGCTTTTTGGACAAGGTCTCATGTAGTCTCAGTGGACGTCAACTTGGTATGAAATGAGGGTGACCTTAAACTTCTGATCCTCCCACCTCCATCTGACAACTGGTGGGATTATTAGCATGTGCCACCACATCTAGTTGCACTTTCATTTTCTCTATTATATCCCTCAAATTATTTTAACAACCTAGACCAAATGGTAAAAAGAAGTAAGTATTGTGATGATAAAACCTAAGAATTAGCTGGTGTTATTTTCCGGGCAATATTTAAAGTTGCTTCTCCTGTTCCCAATTACCTGAATTTGTTAGTATCTGTTGGACAGGAGTCATACCTGCGGGGAGCGCCAAGGTGGCAGCTGTAGCAGCAGCACTCTGAAAAAGCAAAACAAGGGGGAATCAAATCTACATACATACCTAACAATGTGTTCTACAGCACTTTAATAGTACACAAGCTTTTTATTTAGACTACACTAAAATGGCATTTTAACAATAGTCACTCCATTTTATAAAATTATACAAGAAAGACAACCTAGCCTAAATAACCTATTTAATTACTTCAATACATTAAACAGAGTATGAAAGTTTGTCTGGTTCCCCCTAAAGAATGTTCTACTCTTGGAGAAATTCGATAGGCAGGTTTTTCCCCCTCCTCCATTCTTTAAAGCATCAATACATATAATACATTCAACCTAACCTACACAATTTTAGAAATTCATACATTGGTCATCACGTTGTACTATATATGAAATCACTATTCCTCTACTGAATTCTTTCCCATTTTTTGGTTCCTTACACCCAATTTCCTGCTTCAGTCACTATACTGGAGGCTGAAGTCTTTGCTTCTTCATTTTCTAAATTTCTACTGGAATCAACAGGTCTCCATACAAAAAAATGTACCTGAAGAATTATTTTGTTTATAGATGGCAATTCTAAAGATGCCATTTTAGTAGAAGAGAAAAAAGGAACATACTTTAGATAAATATCTTTAGATAAAATATGTGCAGAGGGAGAATCTCATCTCAAATGTTTGGAACCAGAGTATTTCAAATTTCAGGTATTTTCCCTCTAGATTTAGAAATACCTGTATACACACACAGTGAGGTACACTGGAGGTGGAGACCCAGGTTTATGCATATAATTAACTTATTTTTCACATACAAACATCTTTATACATATACCCTGAACATAATTTCGTATGTTTTTAGTATCATGATAGGGTATTCTGGAATTGTTTTTCCCCTTTTTTGAGACTGGGTCTCCTTATGATATCCTCAAGATAAAAAATGCATTATGCCAAGAACTTCAAGAACCTGGAAAGCTGGGCAGTGACAAAGCCTGCAATACCAGCACTTGGAAAGTAGAGGCAGGATGATCAAGAGGTCAAGGTCATCCTTGGGGACAGAAGTTTGAAGGCAGTCTGGCCTAAATAAGATCCTTCTCTCAAAAAAGAAGAAGAAGAAAAAAAAAAGACCTTCTGCCTAATATTGCTATCCTCGATTTTTTTTTCTGATTTTTCAATATATTCATTTAAAAAAAAGCACACAGAGCCATTAGAAAAATCAGAACTAGATTTAGGCACTGTAGGACAGCAAAAGGCAGGAAGCTGGAGAAGCAACCAGTCTGGGCTAAACAGTGAGACCTTGCATCAAAAAAAGAAATCAAAAGCACTTTTACCATCTTATTCCATTGTTGGAAGCAACTGTCTCCCACAAACCTAACTCTTCAAAATTAGGAGGGCCTACCCCAGATGATTCTTCCAAAATTTGTTTTAAAGTGATAAATTATTTTCTAGGAAAACAATTTTCATTTCTTCAATGATAGTGCCCTGCTCTTGCTGTCTTCTAAGTCACAATCCTGCCTCAGCTTCCTGAGTGCTGGTATTACAGGCATCAACACTCCCGGCAAAAAACGCCTTAACAGCGCTAACTGCAATGTGGACCATTGTGACAGAGCTCTGACAGTGCTGGAGGATTGAATCCAACCTGTCAAATATACTACTAATGTCTACCACTGAGCTACATTTTCAATTTAAGAGGTATTTTAATTGTGGTTAATAAAAAGATTATTTTGTGCCAGGCATGGTGACTCACACACTTTAATCCCTGTCCTCAGGAGATCAAGGCTAGTCTAGTCTACACTGTGAGTTCCAGGCCAGCTGGGGCTACAGGGAGACCCTATTCAAAGACACACACACAAAGACAAAGACACACACACACACACACACACACACACACACAATGGAATTAGAGCCATTAGAAAAATTAGAACTAGAATTAAGCACTGTAAGACAGCAATTGTTTTAATAAAAATTCTTATGAGGAATGGAATTTTTTGGCTTTTCATGTAACTGGAAATACAAATGGAGATTCTTCGTATTTGTGAATTTAAAACCTGCAATTCTTACTACTATACAGAAGTGTACAATGCTCTCACAAGCATCCCAGGTTGACAGCATGCAGGAGTCCTCATCTGTCTACCAGGTTAGTCCTGCTTCCTATTTGACTTCTAAATCATGTTTGTGAACATTTGTGGTTAACTATTTGCCACTGAAAGTCAAAATGATTTTTAAAATACTGCTCTTTATTGAAAAGAAAAAGAGCAGTATTTACTCACTGCTTAGGACTACTTACACAGGCTAAAAGATGATTTTTAGAATCACATTTTTACCTTTAGATAAACACTTTGGTTGAATATAAGAATGAAATATGAGAGCTGTGGCACCATCCTATGATTTTTATAGCTTATACAGTTTAAGCAAAATAAAGAAAATCCATTTTTGACAAAGTACTGAATAATTAATTGAACTGTGCTTTAATGTTTTCTTCTAGCATTAAAAGAGGTAGGTAAAGATATTTTAAGAATCTGAAGGGCTTCTTTAACTTTTGTAGTTACAAACTCTGCTGCATTTGATGAGAAATACTCTATGTCCTAAGCATAATTTGAAAGTTTAAGAACTTGTGATACTCAGTGTGCCTCTCTTCTTGAGCAACATCAAAATTTTACTATAATTCAATTGCACAAGTATCACTTTATAGATTTTGGTAAGAGACTATGCTATGTTTGAATTAGAGCAGAGTCTTTAAGTTTATAAGGCTTAGTATTCCTGTCTTCTTACAACATGCAGATCTGAGGCAGAACTATGTGTGGCAACCCAGGTTTGACTGGCTCCCTATGCCATGAAATATTTCACACAAAAGAGAATCTGGCATTTTTAAAGAAAAAAAATGCGTAATTTTATGAGCTATAACATCTAGTATTAAGCTACATTTTAGATTTGTAGTTATAAAAAAAAAACACCTGTTTTGTTCAACAGTCCTCGAGTTGTTAAATAAAACAACACAGGCATAATCCCAATTTTGGATTAGAGTAAGTAAGCGTCATGTTCCAAGTCTCACCGTAATGCTTGACGCATTCATGTGCTGTATCAACTTAGAATCAGGAACAATAACTTGTGGTGCTGCGGCTACAAAATACAAAGAAAAAAAAACTCATTTGCAAACAAGGAAGCATGAGGTTATTTCAGTCCAAGAATGCTTTAATACAGAATTCTTTGCCCCCCATGTTCTATTACATTTTATACATTAAAATACTCTCAAATTATTTGGCATTTCATTGGTTGTTTATAATTTCCATGGAAATCAACAGCTGTGATACACCCATCCTACACTGAAAAACATGACTAAAAATAACAATACCTAAAAAGAAAAAAGACAGTATCTACACATATAAGGGAATTTAAGAACATGAAATGTTGAGATCGATATCTAACAGTTAATCACATACATTTCTGTACATTTCTAGATAAGCAAGAATTTTCAAACATAATTTAATCTTTCCTTACCTAATTCAACATCAACTGTTTTATTCATATGATGTAATACAGTGCTATTAAAAATGAGTTACTTAATCTGTTAGGAGCAAATTTAGGGGGCTGAAGAGATGGCTCAGCATTTAAGAGCACTGGCTGCTCTTGTAAGGACCTAGGTTCAACTCCCAGAAACGACATGGCAGCTAGCAACCATGTATAACTCCAGTTCCAGTGGATCCAATGCCTTCTTCTGACCTCCATGGGCACTGCACAGTATGGGTGCACGTAACATGCAGGCAATACACTCTTTAAAAACTGAGCATTTTTTTTAAAAAAGTAAATTTAGAAAGTCAAAACTCCACTTTAAATGTGCATTGTTCTTTTCTACCAACTCGACAGTTTCTATCATGATTGTCCTTTAATAAACTACTTAAAAAATAGAAAGGAAGGCTGGGGAGACAACGCAGTGGCCAAGATTGCTTGCCATGCAAGCATGAGGACCAGAGTTTGAATCTTCAGAGCCCAGGCAAAAAGAAAAAAGCCAAGTGCACAGCACAAGCCCTTGTCCTCCCTCTGCTCCTACAGGGGAGACAGAGGCAGAAAGTGAATCCCAGGAGCTCAGGAACCAGTCAGCCTGGCGTATGCAGAGGAAAACAACAGTCTGTCTCAAACAAGGTGAAAGGTGTCAACGTTTGTGGTTGTCCTCTGACCCCCATACATGCACCACAGCACAGGAGTGGCCACATTTGCATGTGCATGGATACTTACCCTTATACACCACAAACACACATACACAAATCAAAAACAATGGCAATGTTCCTTCAACATAAAAGCTGTTTGATCCCGCAAATTTCAGAGAATATACAGATAATCCCATTATCCTAACATTCTCTGAGTGAAGAAAATCCAATTTTAATTTATGATGACCTAAAATCCTAGTGCCATGCCTAAAGGCAATAGGAGGAACAGTCATCAAAAACAAAAAAGGTGAGCTTATTTGATAAAGGTACAGACTGAAAATAGGTAGTGACAAGATGGCTCAGTAGGTAAAGGCCTTTGCTGCCAAACCTAAAGACCAGAATTTGATTGCTGGGATGTAAATGGTGGAAGGAGACAGACTCAGCAAGTCATCCTCTGGCCTCCACCTGTATACTATGGTACACCACCCCTCCACAATACAAAAATCAATCTAATATTACAAAGTAAGTTCTAAAGTCTAATAGATAAACAGTAAACCAGATCAAACAGAACTTTCTACTATACATCTCTCTCTACCCATTTTATATTTCATATACTCTCTCAGATGAAACAAATGAGTTACTACATGGTTACCTGAAGATAAGTTTTATCTTCACTTCCTCCCCAGTAACAATCAAGATTCATTTGATTACAATTCTCACGAAATTTTATAATTAAAGAGGTTTGTCATGGAAAAAAAAAAAATTGCTATAGGTAATGGAGCAAAGGCCCAGATTTTCTTTAGCTGTAAAATGGAGTCAAGCGTTATTTTGCAATCCCTCACAAGAGGTTAATGAAATAGTTATCTATAAAATGATTTGCATATTACAAAGAACTATGAACAAAAAAAAAATTTGCTTTTTTTTTAAGTCAAGCTTTTGAAATGTTTTATATTCATTTTCCACTTGAAACTGTACTGAATTTCTAGAATACCAGAGTTACAAAATTTCCCTAGTGTTTAAGGTATACAGATTTTTAAAAGATGTTTCTTTTCCCCTTAGAGATAAGAGTTATGAAATTTGGGAATCTTTTAGGTAAGACCCACTGAAGGGTATTCCAACTGCCTCGCCCTGCGTCCCCGTTCAGCATGGAAGACGCCAGAGAGGTCTACGTCCCGATTCCCTATTGGCAATTTGGGTAATCCCTTCAGAGGATGGTGTGATAAGAATAGGAGGTAGGAATTGGCTAGGCAGTTAGGATGAAAAGACCCCAAATAAAAGTAGCCAGTTTCTTCACTAAAACTCATAAAAGTCAAAATGTTCTTGGGCCTCTTAGCAACATACTCTGTTCCAAAAGCCAAAAATGTTGAAAGTATTTTGGAGCTTTTATCTAATCCTTAAAAGATTTTAGGGTTACCTCTTCAGAGAGGGGAATGCTGGAGGGGAGGGAGTGGGCATGGATTTGATCAGAACACCTTATATGCATGTCTGAAATTCTCAATAAAGTTTCTGTAAAAGCTAAAGAAAAAAAAAAAGAAAGATGTCCTTGAAGAAACATGTTTCATAAAGAAGCCAGGAGTGGTGACACATGCCTTTAATGCGAGCACTGGGGAGGCAAAGGCAGGAAGATTTCTGTGAAACTGAAGCTAGCCTGGTCTACATAGCGAGTTCCAAGCCAGCTGACTGGAGCTACATGAAGACCCTGACTCAAAAACAACAACAACAACAACAACAACAACAAAAAAAGAACTACCTTATTCTATGAAACAATGAAGACCTTCATAAATAAAGCTCATATAGATTAGCCTTTTCAAAATAATTTAACTGGCAAGGCTGGAGAGGTGTCGCAGCAGTTAGAAAGTGCTTACTGCTCTTGCAGGGGGCCCAGGTTCAGATCCCAGCACCTGTATCAGGCAGCTCACAACACCTGAAACTCTAGCTCTGGCCTCCATGGGCACCTATGCACATGAGCATAGGCACGTATGCACACACAAATTCTGTCAACATAGAAGAAAAAAAAATAAGCAGTGTAGTCTCCTGCTCATCCCAAGAAGTACCACTTAAAAAGGATGTGTCAAGAAACTCAAAAGTAAAAGGAATAATTTCAAAAGACAAATGTAACTCTAAGTCACAACAGGAACACAAAGCAGCCCGTCTTGCCTTGCTGTGATGCAGGAAGAAGGACCTGTTGAGTCTGTGCCTGCTGAGGTACTGTTTGCTGAGGTTGAGCTTGCTGGTGGTGGTGGTGGTGGTGATGCTGCTGCTGGGGTTGATGCTGCTGCTGAACTTGCAGTAAAAGCTGCTGCTCTTCTGAATGAAATCCATCTACTGCCCTGGACTGCATCAATTTATTCTCCCATAACTAAGATAAAGGACATGAAGCATTTCTCAAAGTTAAAAGTAACTCTGAACACACGGACAAAACATTTGATGTTTGCAAATTCTTCCATTTTAACAAATGATACAACCATAAAAAAATACAGCCAGTTTTTAATTCTTACCCAAGTTTCATACAATGAAAACAAAACTTAATCAAATCTCATCTTTGCTACTTTAGCATACTAAAGAACTTTTTTTCAACAAACTTTCTACAATAATTCCTTAAGTGGCAGATACTATTTAACAAAGTTTCCCATAAGCAATATTTTAATAATCAAAGATTAGCTTTTATAATATCAAACCATCAGTTAAATTATTTTTATAAAACGGAGCTGCTCACTACAAATTCTCTGCCTCTTAGCAGTATACGGAACAAAAATTCATCTCTTCTTAGATGAGAAACAGACAATCTTCCAATGAAAACAGACCAACTTTCTTTCCATCTGACTAATTCTAGTGATGCCATGCCTACTAGCCTAAGTCTTCCCTTTCTCTTCACCTCTTGGAATTTCCCGTCTTCCATAATGCCAGACTTTCTGCTTAGCCACTTCTATAGGTTGGGCATACCTAACCCAAAAATACAAAGTCTGAAATGCTCTAAAATCTGTAACCTTTTGAGTGTTGGCATGATATCACAAGTGGGAAATTCCATACAGTGAAATTTTATTTTATGCATAAAATTATTAATTGTATGAAATTACTTACAATGCATATTAAGTATGTATGAAAAAAATGAACTTCAATGTATATATACACGTATTCCACAATCACAAGGCTTTAAGATTAGGGATACTCCATCTGTATTTTTTCATTTTACCATAGGATGAGTTCTTGATGGGATAGTGGGGGGAGATGAGGAAAAGAAAATACTTCCAACTACTTCATCTTTTCCTTAACATATTTCCTTTCTACCAGATTTAATGTTTAATTTAGAGCCTCAACCCTGCAAGAAATTAACCAGAAAGTTGAGTTGTTCCTTGAAAATGCAAATGAAACAATTTGGTCATTGTACACACGAGGATCTATGCATACTTCGTTTTTAACTCCAGGACCTGCTTTTGGGGATGTTGCCTAACTCAAGAGTCTTCTGCAAGATCCTTTCAGGGGCTCCCTTTCCCATATTCAGAGATTTAAAAATCTCTTCCCTTTAACCTTCCAGACAATCTAGATTTATGACTGTATGCTAGTAACAATTCCAGCACTTTTTAAATAGCTTAAAGAGTAAACTAAAAGCCAACTGCAAAGTAAAATTATTTCCCTAATAAGACTAACATCTAGACAGGCCTAAATCTATGCTTGAATAAGGAACCTGTACTTACAGTCCTCAGAGTTTAAAGTCAGTGATCAATAAGCATCAGTTGTATTACTACTGTAGTAGTGGCACTGATTGTGTAATAGAGCATTACACCAAGAGTTGGGAAGCAAGTTAATCCTGATTTCTCTACTAATGTGAATAAATCTTTGAACTTTAAGCATTTTCCCTATCTAAAATGAAGAAAAAGTGATTTAGATTATTTCTAAAACTCACCCCCAGCTAATAAAATGGGTTTCTATAACTCCTATACTTAATTTTCTTCCTGTAGCAACAAGGTATTACTTTCTAAATACTTTCTAACAGTCCAAATTGTATCTCTACCTGTCAAGTAGGCTAAAAAGCACATCACATGTCAAAACAGGCTATTTCATGACAAAGACACATTATGATGAGTATATGGTTAAGTTTCTCAGATATGCTTTTTCACCCTAAACCTCCTATAGCTATTTCCCTTTTTCAAACCAAAAACAAAATGTAGTTTCTTGTGTCAAAAATCAAAATGGAGGACTGGTGAGATGGTTCAGTGGGTAAAGGCACTTGCCACCAAATCTAATGATCTGAGTTGGATCCCTAGAATTTACATAGGTAGAAAAAAAGAACACCAACTCCCCCAAGTTATTCTCTCTCTCTCTCTCTCTCTCTCTCTCTCTCTCTCTCTCTCTCTCTGAAATAAATTTTTTAAAATTCAAGATGGGGAAAAAGTACTCCTAATGCTTTAGGAAACTGCTTTTTAAGCCAAATTTTCTTTAAAAAAAACCTTATTTTTATTTTATGTGTATGCTTGTATTGCCTGCACATAGATAAGTGCACCCGTGTCGTACAATGCCTTCAGAGGACAGAAGAGGCTGTTGGATCCCCTGGAACAGGGGACAGTTATGGACAGTTGTTAGCTGCCATGTGGGTGCTGGGAATCGAACCTGGGTCTTCTGCAAGAACAGTCAAGTGTTCTTAACTGCTGAGCCATCTCTCCGGCCCCTTAAGTCAAATTTTCTAATTGAAGGGATGCTGCTAAGGATTGAATCTAGTTCCCAAGGATCTGTGATAGCACAGGGTCACACTCCCAACCCATCACACTTAAAAAATAAAAAAGATTTGTTTTGGCAGGACATGGTGGCACAGGCTTTTAATCCCAGCACTCAGGAAGCAGACACAGGTCTATCTCTGTGGTTCCAAGGCCAGTCTAATCTACAAAGGGAGTTCCAGGCCAGTCAGCCTCTCCAGTAAGACCTGGTATCAAAAAACAACAACAAAAAATTTTCATATTGGTGTGTGTGTGTGTGTGTGTGTGTGTGTGTGTGTGTGTGTGTATGTGTATGTAAGCCACATGTGTTCAAGTGCTCACAGAGGCCAGGAGAGGGTGTTGATCCCCCTAGAACTGGGTGCTGGGAACCAAACACAGGTATTCTGCAAGAACAGTAAGTTGTCTTAACTATGGAGTCATTTCTCTAGCCCCTGTCACTTTTCTAAATTCAATGTTTCACCTTCTAAAAAGTCTTTATTTTCAATTTATATGCTCGAGTGTTCTGTCCGCATGTAAGTGTACCATGTGTACAATGCCTGGAGTCCAGAAAAGGGTGTCAGATTCTCTGGAACTGGAGTTATAGACAGTTGTTAGCCAACATGTGGGTGTGCTGGCAACCAAACCCAGGTCCTCTGCAAGGGCAGACAGTGCTCTTAATCCTTGAGCCATCTCTTCAGGCCTAAATGTTTCACTTTTATTACCATCAATTGGTCTACCCACTATAATGTAGAGCCATCATTCCAATGGAGTTTCTATGATAAACACAAATGTTGATTACATATAATATGTGGCTAAGTGAAGGTACAATTCACCTAGCTTCTCAACCAAGGTCCTAGAATTCAAAACCCAACACAACTGGAGGCTTAGGATGTACCTCAGCTATAGCATGCTCTTCACGTTGCCATGAGATGAGAGCAACAAATTCCCACGACCACAAAAGACAAAAGAAATAAGAGAAGGAGGAAAGAGGAGGAAAGAAGGAAGAGGAGGAGGGGGACGGCTAATTCTGAGGTACCATCCCAGACCTGCTCTATCAGGTTTGGAAGTGAAGCCATGAACAGTCCAGTTATTCTGATGTTTGCAGAAGTGAGAATAGCTGTATTAAAGTCTAAACCAATGCTTTTCAAACTGAAATGACCCATTAGTGGGTCATAAAGTCAACACAGAATTTATGAATGGAAAATGAAACAGAACAGTAAGAAACAGTAGCAGATTTTTATTTGTTACACATGTGAGCACAAAAGCTTAAGAAACATTGTTCTGTGTACCATTAATGGGTAAATTTTCTAAAGTTTATAAATACATTTTCTGCTTGATGATTGGACCTATAGCAAACCATAATCTGTAAATAACCTATGACCTAGAGTTATTCACCCTTATACTTGGGGAATGTATTCCAACACTCCAAGTAGATCCCTAAAACCACACAAACACAAATATATGGCTTTTTCCCTATACACACATACCTATGATAAAGTTTAATTTATGTACAGTAAGATTAAAATGAATAAAACAGAACAATTATAATATCCTGTGGTAAAAGCTTTGTGAGTACGGTCTCTCTCAAAATATTATGTGCACTATACTTAACTCTTGGGAGGGTAAGAAATACAATGTCTATGTGATGAGATGGTGAATAACATGAGGCTGTTGTGTAACAGCATCTATGTAAGGGTTATGTGACCATAAACTTCATGATACTGCAAACAGGTATTCTGATAACTGGGATGGATACCAAGTGATCAGTAGATGAGTAGCACATGCAGTATGGTTAAGCTGGACAGAAAGATGACTCACATCCTGGACATTATGCAGCTTGCTGGCCAGAGACTCATCAGGCTAGTTGGGATAGCCCACAATTTAAAACTGAAATCACTTCATTTCTGTTTCCATGTAATTTTTTTAAATCAGAGCCGGCCAAGGGTAACAGAAACCTCAAAAAGAGGGGAGACTACTCTATTGACTACAAAAGGAGATTCCCAGTCACACTCTACTACCCATTAAATCAGACTCTGGGGTGGAAGCTCAGCATGCCTGTCACATACTAGCTGCATTTCTAACAGCACTAAACTATCTTCAAGTCATACCATCTTAGACTTTGCCAGGCCTTTTGTCAGCAGTCTTCTCTCATGGTTCCCAAAATAAGGCAAATATCAAAGTCTCACAGGCTCAAAGAAAAGCTGTTACTCACCAGTTGCCCATATTAGAGAAATTTCTACTTTTGAGCAAAGTCTAACTTTTCTAGTAGAAAACTAGGAATTCCTTCATGGAGAGACTTTCTTTTTCAGGATCTAACAAATGACTAAAAATTTACCAGTCATTTAATACTGAATTCAAAGTAAAACTGGGAAAACAAAGTACTGTCTATTAGAATCCTGCTTCTCTACAAAGATGCTACTGACATTTTTGGCAGGGCACATCTGTACCATACAGGATGGTCCCACAGGAAATGTACAGAAGTACAACATTCCTGGCTCTTGTTTTTTGTTAAATGCCAAAGGTGCTGGCTAGTCATGACACATGGACATGGCCCCACAGATTTCCAAAAGCTCTGAAGGGACTGCGGTAGTGCACTGAGAATCAGTATGAAGCAAGTTTGACAATGTTCTAGGTAACTTGAGAAATACAAAATAATACCAAACACAAAACATTAAACTTATAACATCAAGAAATGTAAAGTTTAAATGTATTCAATGCTTATATTTTCTCTTCTATTTCACCGTTACACAACTTTATCTTTACCAAAGCACTCCATATTAAATATCAACTGTTTAAGCAATGTTATCATGTTTTGGCAATAGTAACTGTACTAATTCAGGAATATTGAATTGTTCAAGTAGCTATCATTTCTGGCTCCCTTATTTCAACGAGTTTTGCCTAGGTATCTAAAACTGATAGGAAGAAAATTCATTCTCTGTTCCCAAAATTACTCAAGTATACAAATGTATGTTGCTGAGACATTTTAATAACTAAAATTTGAGTTCCAAGTACTAAGCACATGTATAATTTTCACAAGAACCCAATAAAAGACATTATCATCTTCCCCCACCCCCACCCACCCCCCCCCCCTTTTTTTTTAACAGAAAAAGAACCCGAGGAACAAGAAGCTAGGTAATTTATCCAAGTTCAAAAAATAACAGAAGCAGAACTAGGATAATTATAACCCAGAAGGTCTAATTCCAGTGTCTCAAAAGATGGACCTTGTCTCTGAATTTTTAACTGGTGCCTCACTTGCCTCACACCAGTTCCAGCTCTAACCATGCTTCTCATCTGAACTGTCGTCACAGAGCATGTAGATGACCCTTAGGAGCCTTTCTCTAACCCAAGATCTAGTTGGACCTCTTGGCACCTTCTTTCTCACTGATCAACTATCATGTGTGCCAAAAGGTGCACATTCACATGTCTACTAGCCAAATACCCCGAGGGCTAGAGAGATGGCTCAGAAGTCAAGAGGACTGGCTGTTCTTGCCTAAGACCTAGGTGTGGTTCTCAGCATCCACACTGGCTAAAAACTGTTTCTAATGCCAGTTCCAGCCTCTGTGGGCATTGCAGGCATGTGGTGTACTTACATACATACAGAGAAAACTCGTAACATAAATTTAAAAGATGATCTGAATTTACTTTCCAAACCATAAAATGCAAACCCCATTCCTTGAAAGTATGCTAGGCTAGAAATTCTGAAGGATTCTAATTCCACAAAATATCTAGCTCCTGGATAAACATTAACTAATTCCATTTCAGAGCTTCCAAAACAAAAAGTTAAAGAGAAACTCAGCTTGAAACAGAAAGTTACTCATTTTATGCTTGAGGTATTTATATTAGTTTATTAAGTACCTATGTATAACTGGCATACATTTAATAAAGTGGTCCTCAACTTGGGGTGATTTTGCCCCTACTTCCCTATGGAGATTTAGTAATGCCTACATTACTGAACACAACTGAAAGGATGCTACTGGCATCTAGTGGGCAGAATTCAATTATTCTGCTAACATCTTATTTACAACAACCAATCCAAAATATCAACAGTACCAAAGTTGAAGAACCACAGGCAGATATACCCTAAAATTCTAATTCATTTCTAACTGAGGAATCCTCATTTTATTAAAGAGAGAGGCAAAGGGCTGAGGATGTGGCTCAGTGGACAAGTGTTAGCCTAGCAAGTGAGTACAAGGCTCTAGGTTTAATCTCCAGTAATGTGAGGGAAAAAAAAGGTCACAGTTTATATATCACATGGTCCTTGCTATTTGGATACAGGTAGATTGGACAGAATGATTTCATCATTCACTTTTTTTTATTTTTTTGTTTTGTTTTTGTTGACCTTTGTTTTTTAAGACAGTCTCATTATGTAGCCCTGACTGACCTGGAACTCATGTAGCCCAGGTTGGCCTCAAACCCGTGGGCAATCCTCCTGTTTTTCCCTCCCGAGTTTCGTATCATGCTCTTTGAAAAGGACTTTTACTGTGTCATTTCCCATCTAGTCATTTACCAATCCCAAAACATTTTACACTCAAACATAAATGTACTGACTATATTTCACATTTTCCCTATCTCCCACAGTTCACACATTGGTGAGCTTGTAACATTTCCAGAAATGACCTCAACAATTGGGCTACTTTTTAATCATTGCACTTCCTACAGTATCTAGTTAACCTTTAAATTACAGGCATCCTCACCATACATTTCCGTTCATAATCTAATTCACCATGCTCTTGACACCCTTAGCAACTTTCTGATTAAGTCTGAAATTGAAATGGTCGAAAGGGGAGGGGCTAGAGCTAAATGACAAAGTTCATTATGTATCATCAAATGTAAAACGAGTACTGGGACTGGAGAGATGGCTCAGTGGTTAGGAGCACTGACTACTCTTGCAGAGTACCAGGGTTCAAGTTCCCAGCATCCACAAGGCAGCTAACAACCATCTGGAAGTCCAGTTCCAGGGGAATTTAATGCTCTCTTCTGACCTCTACAGGCACTGCACAACATGGGTGCACTTACATAGATGTAGGCAATACACTCACATAAAACAAAAGTAATATTAAAAAATAAATACAATGAATGCTAACCTTATTGATAATGTCAATCTTATTAATAAGAATGTATCTGTGCAGTCCAATGTGGTAGTCAATAGCTATTAAGAGGTGATCAAAATTTAAATTAGCTAAAATTAGTAGCAATTCATTCCTTAGTTCCTCTAATCACATTCCAAATGCTTAACAGCCTCATGTGGCTAATGACTACCATATGGTAGATCACAAGTACAGAACATTTCCATCGCTGCAGAAAAATCCCCCTGGACAGTGCTAGGTGTCCAACTGTTAAATCTAGGGCACATTCTGGAAATTTTAATGAGATTCTGGGGAGATTTAGTACACAGAATTAAGCTCACTCTAGTCTGTTTTATTTTTAATTCTTACTACAACTCAAGATAAAAGAGTATACCCCACTTAACAAATATATTATTGCACTGTTCAGTTAAGATTCTGGAGTCACATTTGTGATTAACCAGTTCAGCTATATATTCATTGAGTGCCAGGCATCATGGTAGGAGCGGAGGATTCAAAGTTGACTAAGACATACTTTTTATCATTAGAACCTAACCATTAGCTCAGTATCACTTGCATGAATTAGGGTATCTATATATACTTAAAAAGTCAAATGTAATAAACAAAGAGAATACTTGATTTTTCCAAGACAACTCACTTTCTCTGGGCAGTATCTTGTAGCTACTGAGACCAGTAGGAAAACAGTTCTCCAGACTTTCAATGTGCAAAGCAAGAGCAAGTAATAAAGAACCGAGATTGACCCCTACTCTGACCTAAGTAAACTAACTGCAAATCTTTAAGACTGATTTCCTAGACCTACGGAAGTTGTGTTTTCTGTATAAGGTCAAAGAAGAAGGACAACCAGTGTTATGAGTGCAGACTGTAAAACATCCTTCAGGAAATACAAAGGAATTAAGGTAAGCTTGTCACCTTATTATTCATACACCAGAGATACAGCAGACTGCTCTAACCCATGTTTCCGAGTACACCTTCTAACACTTGGATCCTCGGACAACTACCTCAGCGTTACTTCCCCTTACACTTCTCTCTGGATAAGTATTTACTCATCTCACATACAACTTATTTTTCTCCTTTCTCACACTACAGATTCTTACTGGATACTCTATAGAAGTTGCCCACCGATGCTTAAACAAAGTAGATATATTCTATCACTAAAATAAAGATCAGACTTGTTTTATTTAAAATGAAATGCTAAATTCCAGCTTTGACACCTGAATGGATAGGACAAAAAAATGTCCCTTAACCATTGATTAGCTGTGATTATTTGTACACAGCTCTAAAGGAGTTCTTACCCAGTTTCCAAACTAACTTTATCTCAGGGCCATTTATCTCTTTTCAAAAACATTATTTTGCCAGGCGTGGTGGTGCATGCCTTTAATGCCAGCACTGGGGAGTTCAAGGCCAGCCTGGTCTACATAGTAAGTTCCAGGACAGCTGGGACTACAGGGAGATGCTTTCTCAAAAAAAAAAAAAAGCCAAAAAAAAAACAATTTATTATTTTGTGTATGATGTGGAGGAGGGTGCTACACATGCCACACCATGCATGTGGAGGTCAAGGTCAACTTTGTAGCATCAATCCTCTGTTCCACTTATCTCTTTTCAAGAATAACTACAAGGGGCTGGAGAGATGGCATAGTGGTAAACAGCACTGGCTGCTCTTACAGAGGACCAGGGTTTGGTTTACAGGAACCACATGGTAGTTAACAAAGGTCTTTAACTCCAGCTCCAGGGAATCCAACACCCTCTTCTGGCCTCCATGGGCACTGCATAACATGGGTGCACTTATATACAAGCAGACAATATACTCATACACAAAAAATAATGAAAATAAAAAATAAAATCTAAGTTAGAAAAAAAAAAGGTTCAGGGGGCTGGAGAGATGGCTCAGCAGTTGACAGCACTGGCTGCTCTTACAGAGGACCCAGCACACACATGGTGGCTAACAACTGTCCTAAATTCCAGTTCCAGGGGATCCAACAGTCTTCTGGCCTCCTCAGGCATTGCATGACACAGGCGCACTTACTTACATGCAGGCAATACTCACATGCACATAAAAAATAATAAACAAACAAAAAGGCTGGTGGCGCATGCCTTTAATCCCAGCACTCTGGAGACAAAGGCAGATGGATCTCTGTGAGTTCAAGGCCAGCCTGGTCTACACAGTGATTTCCAGGCCAGATGGGGCAACAGGGAGACCCTGTCTCAAAATAAATAAATAAATAATAATTTTTTTAAATGTTCAGTTATAAAGAATCACAAGCCATCACCAACAAAGTTTGCATATCTGTTAAGAGTAAAATCTATTAAAATACCTTGTACTTTGAATGGATCTTCTAACATTATGCATGAAGTTCAATTCATTATACATCTTTGAAATGTTATCAATTTCATTATGCAACATCAAGTAAATCAACATTTTATTTCAGATTTCTTAACACCAAGTACACATCTTTTAAAAAAATATTCATCAGACTAGGAAATACGCATGAATCAATTCTGCTACGCATGAACAGAAAAGTACTTTTAAGTACTGTGCACTGAGTTATGAGTTGAGCTGGTCACTTTTCCCAGGACAAGTTTTGGATGCAGGTGTGTGCAGGCATGAGCACATAGAACCTAGAAGGATGTTAGGGATCTTCCTCTATTGCCCTCATCTTTTTTAGGTGGGGGTGTAAGGATGTGGGATGTCTCTCACTGAACCTGGAGCTCTTAATTTCAGTTAGGTCGGCCAGGGAGCTCCAGGGACCCACATGTCCCTGCCTCCCAAACACTAGGATGACAAGAATATTCGGCCATGCCTGGCTTCTATGTGGTTTTGTGGATTTGAACTCAGGATTTGCTTGTTTTCACAGCAAGCACTCTCTTTCTTACTCAATAAGCCAACTCTCCAGCCTCACAGGACACAACTTTTAACTGAAAAGATACATTGTATTTTTCATACTTGGGTACTTTGTCAATCTGTGGAAAAACCTAATCCAAACCATACTTTAGGAACCACTATTCTAATCAACCATTAACAAAACACTCCACAATTTCATGTCATTAAACTGTCAGGAAAACACAAATGCTAATTTAAAATGCTAAATATTTCTGCATCTATCTAAGAGAAAACTAGCTCAATGTATATTAAACATACCATGTAGTCCACACAAGGATTTGACTCAAAATATTAGAATACAGGTAAGTTTGTACCACCAATTCCTATCTCACAGGGAAACCAGATGAATTATGAGTTATCTGCCTAAGGTCAGAGGAAGAATGGACAGTACAGTTGAGGTTTAAAATCAATACCCTTAACTAGTCTCCTTAAATAAACATTCATTCTGTAGAAAAATAAAATTCACTGTTCACTAAAGGCAAAGGAGGAATGTTTTTCTTGGGGGAGGGTAATGAATATTTAAAAAGACACACTCACAGTTTTCAGTTCCATCAGGACTTGTTCATCCACTCCATCATCCAGAAAGATGTCTCGTACATCATTAATGACATCTTCAATCACAGACCTATATAATTTAGGCTTTAAAGGAAAAGAGAGACTTGATAAGACTTTCAAGTGTACCAGATTTTCAGAAATTCAAACAAAAACTACAACAGTCCTCCTTGCCAACCATCTAACACTTCTTTAAAGATATGGCCATCCTAATATACATCATTTGTCCCTGTTGAACTAGATTCCATGGCTATATATTAAAGTATTAAGACTGTAAAGCAATTCATAAACAAAAGTTCTTTATGAATACAAGGTCCATACAATTTCTGGTTATAATTTTGTAGATTGTAGTCAAAATATCTAGCATGATACTTAATCACAGTTTTACTATTATTTATGTCTAGTTCCTATTATTCCATGCTTGGATTAATCCCTGTTGTAGTGCGTAACCTTGCCACTAATTCTTAGAGTTGGGGGATTTTTTTGTCAATAGTCACCTGCTTGGTAATGAACAGCAGCTTAATGAGTATTCAATTTTTTAAAAATTCACCTCACCTTTTTTCCTGCCCTTGTCTGTACTTTCAAACTATCTATCACATTCTATGTAGGCAACATGATTTTAAATTGGTAGGACAGATCTCAAATTAACACTTTTTTTCCCAGCCAACCAACTAGAAGTTGTTTGGATGTTTCTGAAATGAGTTACCCCAAAACTGTTCCGAGATTCTGACACTTAAGTTCAAATCTGGTTTTTTTGTTACTACTATTTATCCATTAATCAATCATGTTTTAATGTATCCTCAACTTAACCAACTCTGAAGCACTATGCTTGAAGGAGGAAGAGAATTGTTACTTTTACAAAGCACATGCAGAATTTAGCAGAATCCTTCACAATTTGAAATGCCTTCAAATAACTACTTTTTAAAAAGTACATCTGAAATAGTTCCTAATTATTTGCCTAAAATTCTAAACTTCATGAACCACAGTTTCTATCTTTTATTGTATATTAAGTAATTTAGATTTGTCTTTTCAAAAAACAACATCCCAAATTTAGGAACTGGTAAATCAGAGGGTCAAGGGGTGGCATTGTCAAGTTATTAATTAAAAGGTTCCTTTTAAAAAACACTAGTTCTCTGATGCAACGTTTGAGAGTTAGCTGCGTGGATTTTTGATACTCCCCAACACAATAAAAACTACCACGTTAAGAATTGTAATTTCTTAAAATCCACTCTGGTCTACCCTTTTTCATCATCACTCGAGATTCTACATATTAATGTACTGTGGGCCTCAGACCCCATAGGGAAGCTTCGGCGACTATCTGAAAACGCATCATGCCTAGGTTATTTATTATCAGAAAACACAATGAAATTAGGAGCTGTATTTGTAACATTTCTTGAATACTTGAATAAAATACTACTAAATCCAAAGTCCCCTGGGGGTAACATCTAATGTAGAATGCATTTTTTTTTAAAGCCGAGAAAGATGCAAACATCTTCTATGGGGGGGGGGGGGCGAGAGAACTATCAACCCATCTAACCTAAAAGGATGTTAAAATTTAAAAAAAAAAATCGAAAGGAAGAGGCAATTCGGGTCTATTTCCCCTGACAAAGGCGGCAAATCCCTCCCACTACAGCAAAACAGAAACTCGTGTCCGTGAAAGCGGCCCCCCGGGAGGGAAGCGAGGGTCCCGGGAAGGGGACTAGCCGTGCACGGAGCCCGGCACGCGGCCGTCTCTCGCCTCCGGAGCACTCACCTCCCAGCCCCGCGCTCAGCAGCTCTCACTATTTAAAGCCGGATCTGGAGTTTAAATGGAGAGGCGGTGACGTAGGCCTGAAAAGCACCTTCCCATCCTGGCAGAGTCTATATTAGAGAGCGGCAATGGCTCTATATAAACAGGGCAGCCAAAGGGAGGAGGACCACAAGGCTCGGGCTCAGAAAAGCAGGCTAAGCGGCCGCAGCCATGATGGATCGCCCCGAGTCGCCAACGGTACGGGGTCGGGCGGCTCTGCGGCGTTGGGGACCGGGCAAAACCAGACGTGTTTTATTGTCGTCGTTAATAAAAAAGAAACAAACGAGTTGGGGTGGCCTGGTGATCACACTGCGGTGGGGGCTCTTGAAAAGGTTATTTGATGTGACTGCTTTTTGCAAACCTACGTGATCGCAAGGAACCAAAATAGGGCGCAGCGGGGAGAAGTAGGCAAATTCCAAGGCGAAAGCGAGGACACACGGGCCGCTCGCACACGGGAGGCTTTTGGGGGGCTGGTTCAGGTGCTTTGGGGGTTTGCTTCCCCTTCGCCATTTTGCCCAATGGGGAGGAACCGAGAGGAGTGCTTTCAACCTTCGTCCTGTCTTTTTAAGGGTAAGTCAACCGGCCCAGCAAAGGCGGCCCCAAGCACCCGACACCCCGGGGCTCGGCGGCAGTTCGTCCGGCCCGGGCCGGGCCCGCGTGGGGGTCGCAGCACCGCCCGCCTGCGCGGGGAGGTCCGGCCCGGGCCCATCGGCCTGCACTGCG
>NW_008340854.1:179921-194618 GCF_000622305.1 Nannospalax galili
GCCACCGCACCACGTCCTTACCACAGTGTTTGTGTTTGCCGAGTTCGCCATTTCCACACACAACACAAACAAGAGGGAACGAGAGTTTTTAAAAAAAAAAAAAAAAAGAAAAGAAAAAACAGAAAAAAGATTAAAACAAAACCACCCAGACTCGGAGGTGACCCAAGTCACCCGCGAGACGGGCAAAAATTCCTCAGAACCGATCCCGGAGTGAGGACGGAGCGGACAGCCAGGAGGAGGGGGGCACTCCTCCCGCCGCCGAAAACCACCGAACCGCCTTAAAAAAAAGAAGCCACGACCCTCCGGGGGTCCAGGGGGCGTTGCCCGCTCCCCACCCGGCGCCGAGGAGGGAAACCAACACCGGTCGCCGCTCCCCGCGCCACCGCTGCCGCCACCGGCTGCAGCTCCAGCCGTCCGGTCCGCCTGCTTCTCCCCTTTATATAGCGAGCCAACAAGCTGCGCGAGCCGCCGCCGCCGCTGCCGCCGAGAGACAGGGCGGAGGGAGGGAGGGGCGGAAAGGGCGGGGGCCGCGGGGGGCGGGGCCGAGTGCGAGACACCGCGAGAGCCGCCTGCGCGTGCGCGCCGGGCCACGGCTGGGCGCGGAGGGTGCCAGAGGGCGGGGCTCCGGGCCTGGAGTAAGAAAGGCGCACTGCCGCCTTTTTTCCAAGTCTCGCGTGATCACGTGGTTGGCACACTGGCGGAAGTGTCCTGAGGGCGTGTGTGCTGAACGGCTTGCGAGGCTTACCTGGAAGGGGTGCCGCTTCCTCCCGGTCACTGGCCAGCATCAGCTCCCAGTCACGGGCGAGCCCGTGAGCCACGGGGTAGGCGGCCTCCAGCAGGGCGCTGAGAGAGGGCGCGTCACGTGGTGCGGCTTCCGGGCCTTGGTGCGCACGGAGGCTCCTCACGGTTTTAAATGCGTAGTCAACCTTTGATTCTTGAACTTGGTTCGGAGGGTGGGGAAGTTTGCGCCTTTTGCAGAGGGTAGATGCCTGGCTGAGTTTCTGAGTGCTTAAAGGAGATGAAAGCTAGAACTTGTACCGTGTCCAGTAGCCTCTGTAGAGGTTTTGAGCTGTTCGTCTCCGCAGTCTGAGGCTAGGACGTACTTTTGCTACAGTACCCCAAAGGTTCAGCCTCTGCTCTCAAGTACTTATGTGACTTCTTAGGGCGATAGAAATGATGGAAAAACAGCTACAATCACTAGATGTGAACAACCCGATAAAGTCCCCCCAGTCTTTATATAATGCCAAAGTACTGACTGTACATGGTCAACACAGTGACTAGCCACATGGGAAACCCGTGCCTTGACCCAATTTTCATGGCCTTCGCCGCAAGAGATTAGGCAGTCTGTCGTGTCTTGAAGTGCAATTCAATAGTTTGACCTGCGCCACCCGAGTAAATCTTTTCTTTGTAACATTTCATGCAGAACAGACTCCTGTGTTCTGTAGGCAGAATTCACAGTACTAATTTTCCTGAACCTAGGAATTTTGGGAGAAATAGACTGTAATTTGGACATGTGAAGTACAAAATGCAAAGCAAAACGAAGGTCATAATTCTATGCCAGGGAAATCAAATATATGGAATATCCAAGAGTCCTAGCAAAGAAAAAACAAAACGCAGCCTGTCTCCTAGGATCTCAGAGACTGGGATTAAAGAAGGCAGAGGCTGAGAGGCGTGTGGCACATGCCTTTAATCCCAGCACTCGGGAGGCAGAGGCAGGCGGATGTCTGTAAGATCAAGGCGGCCAACCTGGTCTACATGCGTACTGAAAACGTTGGTAACACTGAAGACAGAACATGGTAGGGAAGCTACAAGATTTGTTCTCTGCAGAATTAATATTCGTAGGGGATTAATGAGATCTGTGTTGTTTGTTCTGATTTGTGAAATCAGAGTGTTATTGGATTTATTTTATTTTATTTTTTTTAAGGACTCTCTAAAGGGCTGGAAAAATGGCTCTGGTCAAGAGCTTACTTTCCTTCCAGAAGACCTGAATTTGTTTGCCAGCAGCCACGTCAGGAGGCTCACAACTGCAGCTCCTGCAGGCACTGTTTACACACATAGCACACAAACTCACACGAATATATAAATAAAAATAAGTTTAAAAAAAGAAAGACTATAGGCCAAACTCCCCAGAGGCTCTGAGTTTGCATGTCTTCAGATTACTTCAGATTGCAACAATGCACTTGATTGATATTTACCCAGGGCTCTTCCCATCTCCTAGGCATGTGCCCAATTTCAAAGTAACTGCCATGGATTTCATTCTAGTGTGTTGGTTTCCACTTCTTCATTTAACTGTAATATGTCTTTAGTCACAATATATATGTGCTGGCCATTTCGGAAAGATATTTTCTGATCTTATATTAAAACAGTAGAACTAGGGGCTAGAGAGATGGCTCAGTGGTTAAGAGTACTGGCTGTTCTTACAGAAGACCTGTTTGGTTCCAACACCCACGTGGCAGTTAACAACTGTATCTCCAATTTCAGGGTATCTGACACCCTCTTCTAGCCTCTGTGGGCATTACATGTACATGGTGCACCTACATACATGCAGGCAAAAGGCTCAAACACCGAAAATAAAAATAGTTTTCTTGTCTGTTTTTGAGACAGGGTCTCCCTTAGTCCCAGCTGTCTTGGAACGTGCTGTGGAGACCACACTGGTCTTGATTTCCCAGAGACTCACCTACCTGCTAGGATTAAAGGAATGTACCACCAAACCCTGCTTATAAATAAAATTTTTAAGAAACAGTAGAACTGAATGTTTGGAAGCTATAGCCCTTTAATTTACAAAACAAAGACTTGCTAAAAAACAACAACAACAACAAAAAAAACCAAAACAAAACCTCTCCTGCAACTCTGGGCAAGATGGATGGTGCACACCTTTAATTCCAGAACTGGGGAGGAGGCCGGTCTGATCTACATAGTAAATTCAGGCCAGCCAGGGCTACTGGAGACTCTGTCTTAAAAAAAAAAAATTCTCATGCAAGACTAGGTATAGCATCATAGTTCAGTGATTTTTATCTGAACTTCCTTTCAACTAGAGTTTGAATAACTTCTAATTTTAACAGCTCTTCATATGAAACATTTATACTACATTTCCAATTTATGAGTTTGTATTTTACAATATATGCAGACACATACATGCTTTCTTTGTAATGACTCTTTTTCCCTAACTTCAAAATGTTTTATGTCAGAGGGTAAAAAGTACCTGTATATTCAGGAGAATCAGGACCTCAGTGATGCCCACATAGCTGAAAATGCTGTCTACCTAGTCTACTGACTGAAATGCTAACCTCTTGTCAACCTGGGAGAAAGGAAATACAGATGAAAGTAAGATCCAGAGCAGAAGGAAAATCCTGTAGTCCTGAATTCAGGACTACAGATAGTCCAGGAGTATCATGATGATTTTTTTCATAATTTTCCTCTGTCTCTGAAGAGGCCTAGAAACAAAGTTAACCAGGAGCAATGACTGTTTTTAGTTCAAGGCTAGTGCTCTTGAGAAATTTCTGATTATGCATTCTAAGATTCTAAGTCAAGGGCAGGGAGCGTCTTTTTTTTTTTTTTTTTTTGGTCTTTTTCAGACAGGGTTTCCCTGGAGCCCCAGCTACCCTGGAACTTGTTATATAAACCAGGCTGGCCTCAAACTCACAGAGATCTGCCTGCCTCTGCCTCTCAAGTGCTGGGACTAAAGGCATGTGCCAGCACACCCTGCTTTCAATCCATTATTTATGAGTAACACTTGTTCATGGATTATGATCTTGAAACATTTTTCATAAACAGGAATCAAGGTTTCTTGGAGATATTTCTAACTCTGTGAATGGTACAAGAAAAATATTTTTGGGGGTGCTGAGCATGTGGCTCAGTCAGAGGAATGCTTAAGCATGCATGAAGCTCTTCCCCAGCACCACATAAAAGTGGACATGGTGACACAAACCTTAATCCCAGCACTTGGGAGGTGGAGGTAAGAGGATCAGAAGTTCAAGATCATTCTTTACTACATAGTCAGTTTGAAATCAGCCTGAGCTGCATGAAACCTTGTCTCAAAAAATAAAAATAAAAAAATTAGCCAGGCATGGTAGCACTTGCCTTTAATTTCAGCACACCTTTAATCTCAAGCAGGCAGATCTCTGTGTCTCTGTGAATTCCAGGCCATCCAGGGTTGTACCATGAGACCCTGTCTTTAAAAAAAAAAAAAGAAAAAAGTAAGTCAAGCAAAACTGTTAATTATTGCCTGACAGACACAAATGTGGAATATCTTTTCATGCAGATCAGGAAGGTGAATTTAATTTTTGTTGTAACAAAATACGACAAACTACATAGTTTAAACAACAGCAATTTACTTTTTCACCACTCTGGAAACCTAGGTGTCGGCAGTCCATACTATCTCTAACACTGGATAGAATCCTTTTGTGATGGTTAATTTTATATGTTAACTTTCCTGGGCTAATGGATGCCTAGAGAGGTGATAAAACATTATTTCTGAGTGTGTCTGTATCAATGTATTAAGGTTTGAGTATGAACTGTCCTTCATAGCCTAATAATGTATTGGATGCTTGACTGCCAACTGCTGGAATTTTAGGAAGTGATTGAATTTCTAGGTTCTGGTCTAGCGAATGCATAGTCCCTTGATGAAGTAATAATTTGATAGTATTTGGAGGAGGTGGTGAAAAGTGGGAAATGGGACCAATTTAGGAAGTCGGTCACTGGAGGCCTTCTCTCCTGGGCTCTGTCTTGCCCTTTGTGTAACCCTTTGCTCTGCTTCCTGCCCACAGTGATGTTAGCCACTTTGCTCTGTCATACACTCTCTACCAAGAGAGTCTGATACTGTGAACCAAAATAAGTCTTTCCCCTCCTTTAACTTGTTATCCCAGGTATTTTGGCCACAGCTATGCCAATGTCTGTAATACAGGTGTTTCCAGAAGGGATTAGCATTTGGATCAGTGAACTAAATAATGATTACACTCACGAATGTGAGTGGACATCCTCCTATTGTTGATGGCTCAAGTGGAACAAAAATACAGAATGAGGGTAAATTCACTCTCTGTGCTTGAGCTGTAGCTTCTGTTTTCTTCCCTAGGATGTCAGTGTTCCTGATTCTCAGGCCTTTGAACTAGAACTGGGAACTTAACACGACAGCCTCAGGTTTCTGCTCCCACTCCAGTTCTCAGGCCTGCAAGTGAGACAGGTCTTCCACCATTGGCTCCTGAGACTGTCAGGCTTTTGAACTCTCCCTGAATTGTGCTACTGGATTCCTGGTTGTTCAGTTTGCAAGGGGCTGATTTCTCAGCATCTGTAATGATGTGAGCCTATTCTCAATATATATCTCCTATTGGTTTTGTTTCTTTGTAGAATTCAAAAATACATCTTCAGGCACCAGAAATCCTTGTATTCCATAATTTCTTACAATCTCAGTTCTGCCTTCTCCTCCTCATCCTTCTTCCTCCTCCTCCACATCTTGTTTCTTAAGGGTCTCACTCTGTAGCTCAGCCTAGGCTGACCTGGAACTCACTGTATACACAGAGTGGCCTTGAACTTGTGGAAACCCTCCTTCTTCTGCCTCCCAAGGGCTGAGATTGCAGGTATGAGCCACCACACCTGATGTCTCCATTTTCACACATCTCGTCTGTGTCTTTACATCACTTTCTATGTATGGCTGTCTTTGTATCCTAGTTTCCCTTTTTATAAGGGTGCGGTCAGACTGGATTGTCAGATTACCTAGGTAGGCTCTAAATACAATGGCAGGTACCCTTATAAGAAACACACGAAGGAGACCAAACAGAAGAGGAAGAAGAAAAAAATATGAGCATGGTAGTAGACGTTGGAGTGATATGACCATGAAATATACCGAAGAATTTAGGGATGACTTCATAAGAGCGCTGGATTTCTTTCAAAATAATACAGAAGCAGAAGAGTATGTAAATGTGTATAAATGAACCAGGCTTGACCATTGTTGAACATTGTTAAAGGCGAGTATAGGGTACAAGGGAATTCATTATACTATTTTATACCTTTCTTCTTCTTATGCTTGAAATTTTCCATTAAAACATTATAAAAACAAGGGGTTAGGGGAATGGTTCAGTGTGTAAGTTCTTGCTCTATAAGCATGAGGATCTGGTTGGATTCCCAGCACCCACATAAAAATCAGGTGTGGGGGGCTGGAGATGGTGGCTCAGCAGTTAAAAGCATTCGCTGCTCTTGCAGAAGACCCAGGTGGTTTGAGTCCCAGCACCAAGATGGCAGCTAACAATCATCCTTAAAGCTCCAGTTCCAGGGGGTCCAGTGCCCTCTTCTGATCTCTGAGGGCATTGTACAACACAGGTGCACTTACATACATGCAGGCAATATACTCATCCACACTAAATTAAAAAAATAATTTTTTTAAAAAATCAGGTGTGTTAGAATGTGGCTGTAACTCTAGTGCTGGGGGCAGAGACAGGTGGATTCTCACAGACTTACTGGCTCAAAAAATAGTGTGGAACTCAATAAAGGAAGAAACTCAAAGGCTAGAGAGATGGCTTAGTGGTTAAAAGTGCTTGCTGCTCTTGCAGAGGTCCTAGGTTCAGATCCTAGCCTCACATAGGTGAATTATAACTACCTGGAACTCCAACTCTAGGACATCCAACACCTTCTGGACTCTGCAGGCACCTGAACGCCCATGGTGCGCATAAGAACTCACGCAAGCACATGTTCATAACTAAAAATGAAATATATCTTGAAAAGAAACTGGACGTTGTCTTCTGATCTCTATATGGGCATACAAACATCTCTCCCTTCCCCCAACACACACCTACACACATGGGCAACCACATGCACATAAAAGAAAAAGTTTTAAGAGTAAATCCAATGAAGCATTATTTTACCATTGGTAGTGGTTCTGTACCTACATAATTTGTCTCCCAGATTTGGTGGGAATCCCCAAGAAGCCCTGATATTGTGTTATAAATGTAATCACTACTAAGTACCATGTTTAATTTAATTACATTGATTTCCTCTTTATCTGATGCTTGAGTCTCAGCTTTGTATGCCTTCTCTTGAATCACAAGTTAAAATGCTGTGATTTAGGACAATATCAGACTGGTGGAACAAACCTTCTTGGATGTTTAACAGCCATACTTTGAGGCCTATACTAATCTGGTCAGAGGGACTTAAAGGACATTTTTTGCTCAGTTTTTACCCTTCAAGGTCGACTAAACTCCAGGGGAATATGGAATATCTCTCAAAATGCCCTGTAACGCTGGTGAGTCACCTGTCCTTCTGTTCAGGGAGACCATGGAGACCCCACCAGATGGACTTGAGCCAGAACCTAGTCTACAAAGAGGAGGGTCAACTCAGAGGAAACATTTCCTCCATGCTTCCAAGTGAAGCCATCCATAGTCGAGCAGGACCTTTGATTTATCCTCACATAGATGGAACTTGTAAAAGAAAGGAGCCAAGGGCTCCTCCCAAGCCCATGTGACCCCTGAGGAACAGATCCTCCAACGACCTGAAGAGTAAAAATAAATTGGTTTATTTGGACCAACTGTATGGTCTTAAACACCCAAAACGAAAGTATAACCAAAGATTCAAGTGATCAGTATATTTCTTTAAGAGTTCAAGGGATTACACTTCCCAGATATTAGCCTTAAGTCCATATAAAATGTTATTTAGATAGTTATTTCTCATTGATAATTTTGTTTCTGAGCAGAAAGTACTGCTCAGATGTAAGACTTCAAATCTTGGTCTGCAATACTGTAGTGCCCACCTGTAGCTAAGGGAGACAACCCAATATTGTTCTAAAATGATGGCTAAATTTGTTTTCTCCCCCTATCTAGAAGCCTTTGAGAGGGAACTGACACTGATTGATAGCCACTCCAATAGCCATCAAAGTGCCTGAAAACAAATCTTGAGTCCATCTCTCCTAAGTCCAGCCTTGGCAGACAAAAGAAAAATGAGGAGGAACCCAATAGAGGGATGCTTTTGGACACCCTCATCAAGAAATCTCAATGGACTCTGATATGAACATTTGAAATTTGTCCTGTTCTGACTTTTTTCTGGTTCTTTCTTATCTGTGCATTTTGCCCAGCTGTTCTCTCCCCCGCCATTTGCTGCTGCATGGTCACATGTTTCGCTCCTGGCGTTCCAATGTGGCTGTGGCTTCACTGCTTTTCCCAAGGTACCCCTCCCATAGCCCACAGAGGAATGAGTAATTTGGGGGCTACACCTGTCTAGAACTTGTAATGCTAACTACTCTTGCCTTTACTTCTCCTTCACATCCCCCATTCACCAGTCAAGGACTTTCTTTTCCCCCTACAGATAAGAGTTATACAATTTTGGAGCCTTTTAGATAGACCCACTGAAGGGGTACCCCAATTGCCTCACCCTGCATCCCTGTTCAGCATGGAAGAAGGCAGAGCAGTCTGCGTCCCAATTTCCTATTGGCAATTTGGGTAACCTCTTCAGTGCATGGTCTAAGAATAGGAGGTAGGAATTGGCTAGGCAGTTAGGGTAAAAAGACCCCAAAGAAAAGTAGCCAGTTTCTTGGCTAAAACTGTCCTTGGGCCTGTTGGCAACATACTCTGTTCCAAAGGCCAAAAATGCCAAAAGTATTTGGGAGCGCTTATCTAATCCCTAAAAGAGTTTAGAGTTACTTCTTCAGAGGGGGGAATGTTAGAGTAACAAAAGCCCAAGAAAGAGAAAAGAAAGAAAGAAAAAGAAAGAAAGAAAGAAAGAAAGAAAGAAAGAAAGAGGAAGGAAGGAAGGAGGGAGGAGGGTGGAAGGAAGGAGGGAGGGAGAGGAAGGAAGGCAGGAAGGAAGGAAGGAAGGAAGGAAGGAAGGAAGGAAGGAAAGAAGGCAGGCAGGCACATGAAGTTGTCAGAAAAAAGTGATGGGGAGATATGAGAGGTGTTGGAGGGGAAGGAGCGGGCGTAGATTTGATCAAAACACCTTATATGCATGTATGTAATTCTCAATAAAGTTTTTTGAAAAGTTAAAAAAAGGATACAAAATTAGCGTGTTTATGTAGATGTCTTTATAAAGAGATTATTCCAGTAGCCAGATGATCTTTGGCTTACCTGCCAGCTGTATCTTTGTATTTATTTGCTTTTGACTTGGAAAGGTAATACAGTGGCTCTTGGTCTAAAGACTGAGAAGTTTTTCCTCTCAACATAATAAAGACTTCTTTTTTTGAGAGACAGTCCAGCTATGTTGCCTAAGTTGTCACTGAACTCAAGTGATCTTGCCTCAGTCCCTCCGGTTGCCAGGAATATATGTGGATGCCACCACCCCCAAGTTGAGGCTTCTCATTATGACAGAAAATTCTAAATATAAAAACATTGTTTTTTGAGATGGGGAATCTCACTACTTAGCCCCAGTTGGCTTGAAACTCTTGATCCTCCTGTCCCTGCCTCCCAAATATTGGACCTATAAACGTGCATTGCCATACCCAACTTGCATATTCAACAATTTAATAAAGTGCATAATAGCAAGGAAATTAAATGTATAATCTATGGATTATACCTTAGTGAATTATTAATTATTATAGGCTGAGTATTCCTTATCCAAAATTTTTGGGACCAGAAGTAGTTCAGATTTTTTTTCAGATTTTAGCATATTTGCATATACGTAATGAAGCATCTTGAGGATGGGACTCAAATCTGAACACAAAATTCACTTATGTTTTATATATACATAACCTGAAGGTAATTTTGCACAATGTTTATAGTGTGTGTTTTCAGGGTGGTGTGTCAAGTGAGGTCAGGTATGAAGTTTGCCACCAGCAGCATCATTTCAGTATTCTGAAAATTTTGAATTTTGGAGGTTTCTATTTTCAAATATTTATTTACTGTTTTTTTTTTTTTTTTAGACAGGGTTTCCCTGGAACTCGCAGAGATCCACCTGCTTCTGCACCAAGTGCTGGGATCAAAGGCGTGCACAGCACACTGGGTTTATTATTCTCATTTAGAGATATAGTCTTGCTATGAAGCCCAGGCCCAGAGTTTTCCGATTTTTTTACAGTAGGAATGGTCAAGCTGTACTGACCTAGAAGCAGTATGCATTAGTTGCTTTTCGTTAGTTAGTTACAAAATGCCTGGCAAAAGCAGTGTGAGGAAAGAAGGACTTATTTAGGTCCTTTACAGCCCATCACTGTGGAAGATACATTGTGGCAGAGCATGAGGCAGTGGTCCCACTGTGTCCACAGACAGGAAGCAGAGACAGATGGATGTTGTTGCTTAGCTGGAGTCTTCCTTTTTACCTTTTTATTCAGTCTAGGCCCCAGCTCATGGGATAGCATCATCCACATTCAGGGTGGGTCTTTCCTCCTCAGTTAAACTTCTCTAGAAACTCCCTGAAAGAGGCATCAGAGGTGTGTTTCCAAGATGATTTTAAATTCAGTCAAGTTGACAGTGAAGATTAACCATCACACACAGATAATTACTTTCCAAAATTTACTTTCTTCTGTTAGCTACAGTGCTAAATAGAAGTAATGAAGATTTTAATATTTTATTATATTTATTTTTTTATGTGTATGAATATATTGCCTGCATGTATGTAAGTGCAGTGTCATGCAATGCCCTCAGAGGTCAGAGAGGGTCAAATTCCCCTCTGGAGTTATGGATAGTTGTTAGTCACCATGAGGGTGCTAGGAATAGCACTCCAGTCTTCCGCAAGAGCAGCCAGTACTGTTAACTGCTGAGCCATCTCTCCAGCCCCTGTAGTGAAATTTTTAAAAGCAGAAGAGGCAGAAAGATTATTATAGGTTCCAGAGTAGAAAAGAATTAGTAAATCTGTATCAGTTCTTGGGACTTTTTGTAACAGGAGCACCAATGGAAAAAAAAATTAACAGATACAGTTCAAGTCCTTTCTTGAGAACCAAGACTCTAAGTTACTGTGTAAGATTGATGTAACAGGCAAAAAGAATGGTCATTTTTAACAGCAAAAAGAGACTCAAAAAGTAAGAATCACAATGTTTGGATATGAAAAGCTCTCCAAAGGCCTAATGTATTGAAAACTTGGTTGTACACTATTAAGAGATAACTGATTGATGTGGGCACTAACTTCATCAATGAACTAATCCACTGAGGAGTTGTTCCGAGCTGAGTGCGCTAGTTGGTTGAAGTAGGCTTCTGGGGGCATGCCTTTGAAAGGTATGTTGTCTTGGACCCTAACTTCCCTCCCCTTTGCTTCTTGTCTGTCATGAAAGAAGAAGCCTCCTCCAACATTTGTTTCCACCAGCAAGGTGTGCTTCTTCTTCATCCCAGGCACAAACTGATGAAGCCAATCCATCTTGGAAACCTCTGAAACTCTGAAACTGTCAGCCCAAGTCCATCTTTCCTCCTCATAAGTAGTTTTTCTTAGGCATTTTGAGAAAGATTAACACAAATAGCAACAGGAAAGATGAACACAAATAGTCCAATGAGATACATAGTGGCTATCCTATCTCTATGATGGGGAGGAAACTGAGACTCAGATTAAGTAATGCCTTTACCCAAGGCAATATTACTATTTACTGGGAAACTTTAGAGGTACAAGTTCAAGGCTCTTTCTACCTGTCTTAGCGGTACAAAACTGTCTGTCCAAGAGCATATGAAGGTTTTGAATCAGAGCATGTTGTTCCTGAGATTTGTCAAATTTCTTAATTTTATTAATATTTAAATTGATTTTGAGAAAAGAAACATATAGTAGAGAAAATTGAGACTTGAGTGACTTCAGTCCAATTAAATATAATTGTCCTAGTCATCAAAAAGTGTTTGTTAATTTATTTGAATAACTGATTTCTCTGTTTCTGCATCAGTCAAAACTTTTCACTTTCCTGTTTTTGAATAGCAATTGCTCAATTACTGAATTTGGCAAAAAGTAGTTGTTTTCTAGTGAGATTCCCTCTAATGATTGCTATCCAGCTCTTTAAAAATTTGTAAATGCTTCCATAAAACAAAAAAAAATGAAGAATGGTCATTTTAGTGGTAGAAAATTGAGACAGAGAATTCTTTTTATTTTACTTAATGGGCCAATGGCATACAGCCCATTATGGAGACAGAAAAATAAATTGTGCCTCTGCCAGTGTTGCACAGTAATTAGAAGAGAAAGTGTCTATTGGAAAGGATTGCATTATTCCAAGGTCCCAAGAGCATGAGCTCCAGAGCCAAATGGGCTCAAATGCTTATCCTTTCCATGGGCAAATTACTTCATCTATAAAATGGCATTCAGTAATATTGCTTCAGAGTTCTGTGAGAATTAAGAGATAAACCCACTTAAAGCTCTTTAGAACCAACAATATAGATAGCACAGAAAATTAAAGGATGAGTTATATTTTGTCTTTGTCTAGTGATGAGTGTTGGAACAGAACAAACATTAAGAAATTACAGTATGACTACAAACCCAGTCTATCAATGAAGCAAATACATCTGTCTATCTTACGAATGCGTACATTTCCATCTTTAAAATTAGAATCAAAGAAGAAAGCAATTCCAAGTTTGAGATTAAATGCATGTCACACTCTACATTAGTATATTTTCCACCAGCTTTTTTTGAAGCTACCTTCTTTAAGTAAACTGATTTCTCTGTTTCTATATCAGTTGAAAATCATCACTTAGTTTTCTGGAATTACTGTTTGTTTAACACTAGATTCTTTATATAAACCTCTAGACAAGATACATAATTGCTCATTTTTCTAATGTAAAATGCATTGCTGTTCCTCAATAACTATTAAATTAAAATAACAGACGTTTTCAGCCTTCAAGTATGTTACAGAATGAGAGATAAATAATAATCAGTACTGATATTTGGCCACAGGATGGCAAAATATGCCTGGGCCCAGAAAAAGCACAATCTGTGGAACTATGTCATGTTTATAGTCTCCGTAGTGAGGTGGATCAGTGGCGACGACTTTATTTTCAAAGTATAGAATTCCACACACATTTGCTTCTAAAGTCTTCTCTCTGATTTTAGCACAAGATGGTCAAGTCCCCCATTCCTTCTTTTAACCTCTCTCTCCTTTTACCTTCACTTGCTTTCCTTCCCTCTCTTGGTTTTATTTTTCTCTTAATACAATAGTCACAGAATACCAAACTCACCTTTTCTCAATGACCATAATATATTTTTGTCCTCTAATACTGAAAAACAAGTCAGAATTTCTGTCTGTCTGGGGTTTTGTTGTAGTTGTTGCTACTCTTGTTGTTTGGGTGATGCTGGGGGTGAACCCAGGGCATTACACATGCTAGGCAAGAGGTCTGTCACTGACCTGTATCCACAACCCTGCTGTCTAATTTTCTAAAAATGTAGTTGGATATTGGTGACCAAATACAGAGCATTCTCAAAGTCTTAATATATTTTTATAGCTGTGTGTGGTGGCGCATGCCTGTAATCCCAGCACTTGGAAGGCAGAGGCAGGTGGATCTCTATGAGTTCAAGGCCAGCCTGGTCTATATAGTGAGTTCCAGACCAGCTGGGGCTACAGGGAGACCCTGATATATATATATATATATATATATATATATTCCTTTATGTTTAGCCCAATTAACTTTATCCTTAAGCAATAATGGGATTTAAAAAATATATTCAGGGCAGGAAAGCCAATCAAATAAGTTAAATTACCAAAAATTATCAAATAAAAAGTATATGAAATAGGGTCTAGGGAGATGGCTCAGAGGTTAAGAACACTGACTGTTCTTGCAGAAGACCCGGGTTCGAATCCCAGCACCCACATGGCAGCTAACAACTCTCCATAACTTCAGTTCTAGGGGATCTGACAGCCTCTTCTGTTCTCTGTGGGCATTGCACAACACAGCTACACTTACTTACATGCAGGCATAACACTCATATACGTAAAATAAAACATTTTTTAAAAATTATATGAAGTGGAAGAGAAACATTTGTGTTCAATTACATATTTTCAACAAGTTTCTGTTACACCTGTGTTTTTCCTGTGCTTGCAAAACATCCCTCAATAATATATATTAAAGTAAATGTAAGTGTACTTTATACAAAAAAAAATACCTTAATTGTTATGTGCAATGTGATTTTATTTTTCATTTTTTCATTTAACAGTAGACCTCTTTCTAGGTCGCTGGATTTAAAACTATTTTAGGCATTTTTAATTGTTGCTGCACAGAATTTCATAGTATGATATACAAAATTATTTCCTTCTAAGTTACAAAGTAAGGCCATTTCCTTTTTGCCATCATAAATGTTGCTGCAATTATATCCTTTTATGTGCAGGATTGTTTAAAAGACTGAAAATTTAATGTGCCAATTCAAAACATAAAGTAGACCAATTAATATGACAAATGCTCAATATTGTAAAATAAATGGGATTTTAAATGCAGACAATGGAATCTTACAAGTAGCAAGTCCACGAAAACACAGAAGTAATAAGCCATGCCTTCATTTTAGGCTTCCCTCCTACTTTCTTTTACAGGTCACAAGAATAGATTTGTTTCAAGAGCTGCTAATCAGTGTCCTTGGGCTACTATCTTGGGGAGGTGGCCAAGACAAAACTACTGTCTTAGCTTGTTTCTTCATTGCTGTGACAAAACACTCTGACCACTATCAACTTGGGGAGGACACGGTTTATTTGTCTTACATCGCCAAGGTCACACACAGTTCATCAGGGAGCCCAAGGTAGGAACTCAGGACAGGAACCTGGAGGCAGGAGCTGGACCACAGGCCATGGAGGAACTCTGCTTACTGGCTTGCTCTCCTGGCCCCTGCTCAGCCTGCTTTCTTATG
>NW_008340854.1:194800-201299 GCF_000622305.1 Nannospalax galili
ACCCCTTGACACACAAACACATCACTATTAAACCATAACCTTTCCAATTCTTGTCCCCAAGATATGATGTTAACATTAATATCACAACATAAGACAGTACAACCTTAAAAGTCTCACAGTCCTTTAAAAATCCAAACACTTAACAGTCCATCATCTCTTTTAAAAGTCTCTTAACTGTGGGTGGGCTTCTGTAAAATCCAAAACAAATACTGTCTTATTTCAAAGGGACGAATTGGGCATACCTAAGCAAAACCAAAGTCCAGCAAAGTAGCTCGAGGCTGGACATCTGGGATTCACTCACGATCTTCTGGGCTCCAAAGGATTCTGGCAGCTCCACTTCCCTGACTCTGCAGTCTACAGCACACACAGCTCATCTCACAGACCCAGGCCAGCTCCATTCCATACCTACTGCTGTCCTTGGTGGCCATCCCATGGTCCCAGCATCTACAAAAGGCTGGGGTTGCCACTGAAACTGAGACTACACCTTCACCAATGGCCTCTTCTTGCCTCTTGGGATACAAAGCCTCTGATTCTCTCCATGACCCCTTCAATCCTGGGGTCTTCATTGCAACTGAAGCTGCACTTTCACCTATGGCCTTTCCTGGCCTCTCAGAGTGCCAAGCCTCAGCTGCTCTCTGTGACCCCTTCACACTTTCAACACCAGGACCATTCAGGAGACTCTTACACATTACCAAGTCCTGCTTCCAGCTTGAAATAGAGGTGCAGGTCCCCTCCATGTGCTGACCCTGAGGAAATACCTCCCAGAAGACTCTATCACAGTGATGATGATCTCTTGTTACTTACAGCTGATTTTTCAGCCCCAGCTAACCAGCATCAATTGTCCCAGTAAAGCAAAGGACTTTAGATTCTTGTCTTTTCTTAATCACAGCTGATTCTTCAGCCCCAGTCGACCAGAACTCACAGATTCTCAATTCAAAATATCACACAAAGAACACTGATAGTCTCTGCTTCCCTTTGAAGCTTCACAAGCCAGGCCTCCATCTTCCACAACTCTTTCAACATAACTGTTCCAAGCTCCACAGCAACAAACTCTAAGCACTCAGTGGAGTTTCTAGCCCAAAGTTCTGAACACTTCCACAATCCTCCCAAAAACACCAAGGTCAGGTCTGTTACAGCACTGACAGACCCTCCCAAAAACACCAAGGTCAGGTTTGTCAATTGGTACCCCACTCCTGGTACCAATTTCTGTCTTACCTTGTTTCTTCATTGCTGTGACAAAACACTCTGACCAATACCGACTTGGGGAGGAAAAAGGTTTATTTGTCTTACATCTCCCAGGTCACAGTTCATCAGGGAGCCCAAGGTAGGAACTCAGGGCAGGAACTTGGAGTCAGGAGCTGGAGCACAGGCCATGGAGGAATGCTGCTTACTGGCTTGCTCCCCTGGCCCCTGCTCAGCCTGCTTTCTTATGCAACACAGGCCCATCTGCCCAGGGGTGGTACCACCCACAGTGGGCTGGGCCCTCCCACATCACTCAACAGTCAAGAAGGTTCCCCATGGACATGGCCAGAGGCCAGTCCAATGAAAGCAATTCTCCAATTGGGGCTCCCTCAACTCAGGTGTGTCAAGTTGACACTAAAGCTATCCAGCACAACTACCATGTCCAGAAAAGAAATGTTAGTCAAGACTTATGGTTCAGGGCCCTGATAGTGAGTGGTTTGTTTCCTTTGAAAAGGAACTGTTTGCATCTATCAGTTTTGTCCTCATCCCCCAACTTCATGAAATGGTTGTTAAAGGTTTGAAATGCAGTATTCTCAAATTAACTTTAATTACTCTGATCTTGGCCTCCACTCTTTTTCCTCTAAGTTTTCCTGCATGCAAACCTGTACAACTGGTAAAGAGGTACAATACGTTTGAGTACAATTAAGAGGCCAAGATCCACTGAAAAGAATCATCCTATTTTATCTGGAAAAGATAAATATTCTCAACTGTCCTGATTTTAGATTTCCTTAAAAAAATTTTTTTATTGTATTTGTATTTGTGTGTGTGTGTGTGTGTGTGTGTGTGTGTGTGTGTGTGTGTGTGTGTGTGCATGCCATGTGTCAAGAGGATGTCGGCTCTCCTGGAGCTGGAGTTACAGGTAGTTGCAAACCATCTTGATGTTGGTGCCTGGAACCGAACTCAGGATCTCTGGGAGAACATTAATGTGCTCTTAACATACAGCCAGTCTCCAGTTCCAGTGTTAGATTTTCTACAGAATTCTTTCTTAAAGTCCCTAATGATGAAGAAACTTAACTCACCATAGGAGCACTGTATCTTACAAACTTACTCTATTAATCTTAAGATATTGTTTTTATATAAAAAAATAGAGCCAGGCAAATCAAATCTATAACTGCTTTATGCTGCTGTGGACTTAAACCATGACACATGGGGCTGGAGAGATGGCCATTAGTTAAGCGCACTGGCTGCTTTGTCAAAGGACATGGGTTTGATTCTTAGCACCCACATTGCAGCTAATAACTGTTGGTAACTCCAGTTCCAGGAGATCCAACGCTTTCTTCTGATCTCTGCAGGCTTTGCACAACACAGGTGCATGCACATATATGAGGATAATACATATTAAAAAACAAATGCAGGCAATACATATAAAATTTTTAAAAATTAATCAATCAATAAATGCACAGTGCCCGTCATTGAATACCAAGATCAGGTTCAAAAAACAGATGGAAAGACACATACATTCATGTGACTGAAAAATCAAAGGGCACCAAAGAAGAGCATGACATGCGATGTGAACTGTGGTGTGGAGTTATGTAACTTAAAACAGTCCTGTCTGTGTTGCCTTTCTTTGCAGAATGGATTCCTAGAAATAGATCGGTAGGTCTTTGTTGAGTACTAATTGATAGTGACAAAGTGATCAACTAGTAGATTGTTATCTCTGACATTGAAAAGGTACTTCATAACTGTCCTATGTAGCTGAGACCAACCTCTTTCCCATTCATTGGGTAAAAGAAAGAGGCCTTTTCTAGTTGTTTTTGTCTTTCTTTTTCTTTTCTTTTTTTTGTCTTTTTGAGACAGGGTCTCCCTTGAACTCACAGTGATCTGCCTGCCTCTGCCTCCCGGTTACAGGTGTGTGCCACCACGCCTGGCTGTTTCTGTCTTTCTCTATACCACACACTTGAGCTGTCTATCTGATCTCACAGCTATGCCTTCTTCATTTCTAGAGGAATCTAGCTCTCAGAATGCAGAATCCCTCTGTTGCTTGCTCCATCATGCTTTCTGTATATTCTTTTCTTAATTAAAAAATTGTTTTTAATAACAATTTTGTTGAGGCTGGAGAGATGGCTCAGTGGGTAAGGTACTTGCTCTCACAGAGGATCTGGGTTCAGGTCCTATCACCCACATGTCAGCTTATAACTGCTGTGACTCAGTTCCAAAGGATCTGATGTTTTCTTCCAGCCTTGCGGGCACTAGTAATGCACACAGTACACATATGTACATACATACATGTAGGCAAAACACTCATACACATAAAATAAATATATCTTTAGAAACTTATTCTTTGAGAATTTCATGCACTAGATTTTGATCATATTCACTCCTCTCCCTTATTTCCTCCCAGATCTACCCCTACATCCCTATCCACTCAGTTTTGTGGTCTCTTTTTTTTCTTTTAAGGAAATTGAGCCTAATTTGTGCTGTCCATATGTCCTTGTGGTAGGACCATCCTCTGGACTGTTGTCGACCTACCAGGGGTCACACCCTTAAAGAAAACTGACTCTTCTCAGTACCCATCAGCTTCCACCTGCTCCTTAATCAGGGCTTCATGCTCATCTTTCCCCCTCCATGCTGGGATTTGTCTGGTTTGAGCTCTTGTGTCTTGTGCATTCCATCATAACCACTGTGATTCATATGTGCATCTGCCCTGTTGTGTCCAGAAAACAGTTTCATTGTAGTCATCCACCCCTCTTTAAAAATGTAGTCATTCTACCCCCTCTTTAAAAATGATCCCTGAGCCTTGGGAGGAAGGGTGTGATGCATATGTCCCATTTAGGGCTGAACACCCCTCAGTCTTATTCTCTGCATGTTGTCCAGGTATAGGTCTCTGTGTTAATCACCTGCAAAAAGAAGCTTTTCTGATGAGGACTGGGAGATACATTAATCTTTGGGTGTAATGATAAGTCACTAGGAGTTGGTTTAATACTATGTCCATTTAGAAGAATAATAGTACTAGGTTCTCCCCTACAGTCCTATCTAGCCACAGGTTCTTGGCCCTGATAACAGTGCTAGGTTTAGGTTCCATCCTGTGGAGCAGGACATGAACCCAATCAGAAAGTGTTTGGTTACTTCCGTGACATTTGTGACACTGTTGCACCAATAGTCATATCTTGCCAGGCCAGTCATTGTTGCAGCTCACAGGGTTCACAGCCTGGTAGGATTGATAATTACTTTTCTCTTCTGGTGGTTTGCATAGCACCTTCAAGCACTATGAAAGCGAGCCAGGAGGGATTAAGCTTGGTGGTCAGTACCAGCTTGATTTCTCCATGTTCTATGACTCAAATATGTAATGCCTTCAGCAATAGGGTTTTACCATCAGTTCTGGCAATGGCAAAAGCCAGCAATGTTTGGGAGTCTATGGAACTCCACTGACCAACAACTCCAAAAGAGGTAACCCATTCCTGGCACAGGGCTTTTTATTTGCTATCCTGTGCTGTCTAGTAGGGCCATTATCCTTCACTGTAAGGTGATTCCATTTAAAACTTTTCTTATATTTTTACGCTTATATATTTTAGGAAATTTCTAGGGTAGGTTTCCATGTGACTTTTTCAGAAGGCCTTTAGTGTTCGCTATCCTTTGCCATACTCACTCCTCTACCTTACTATGGGGCGCGCTAGGCGCCAGGTGTGGGGTGCGTGGGTATCTGCTCCTGTGCTGCTTCCCTGCGTCTTCTGTGGCTCTCTGCTGCTGGGGCTTTGCCCAGCTGAGTCCAGCCCTAATTTCACCTGTGCACTTTCCTCAAGATGCGAAATCCACCGGCCGCTGGATCACACGAGAGAGTGTGAGGGCGGCTAAAGCTGGAATCCGTGAGTCGGTGATGGAAAGACAGCTCTTCCCGGGAAGGCCGGATCGTAGGCAGTGAGACAAGACTCAGCTCAGTCAGACTCAGTATTACAGCTCTTTATTCAATGGCTCTGCGTGGCTCCAAGCCTGAGTGTCCCAGAGTGATCCAGCTCCTTCAATTATTGAGGGGAATCAGGGAACTTTATACCATGGGGGTAGTGGTAAAAGCTTCAGCTGATAGGTACTTTGGGGATGCCTCATTTGCGTGTGGAAATGGGCTCCTGCCAGGCTGCCAAACTGCTTGAAAATCACACAGGAAAGCTCAATAGTTACAGAGCCAGAGGCTACATTCCTGTGGCTGCTACTTCACAAAAGAGTCAGGAAAAATGCCGGGAAGACGCCCTGCTGTGAAAGGAGTCTCTGCATATGGCTCCGAGCTCGTGAGCTATCCGGACATGAAGAAACTTCTACTTTACACAACAGAGGTCCCCAACAATTGTTTGGTTCCAGACTGGAGCAAATGGAAATTTGGAAGTTACCATTTATTCTGGTAGAGACGAATAGGCAGATAGAGACTGGTTTAGGACAGACTATTTTTACCTCTTAACTTCAACAAAACCATAAATTTAATGCTACATCTTTTGTATCTCTTTAGACAGCTATCAAGTTAGTTGGCTATGAGATTATTTTATCTACAAGGAGGTCTGGACTTAGGTGGTAAATGCAATAAAATACAAGCAAGAAGGACACATGTAGAAGTTTAAACACACTAACTATGTTCAAGGGCATCATTGAAATTAATGAATTTCTTGTCATTATTCATTCTATTTTCTTTGCCTCCAGCCAAAGTCTCAACTGATTGAGTTTCCTTGTTTAATAGGATAGTCTAAACTTCAGTTCCAGAGCTTTCTGTGTCATTGCTAGAACAGCCTGATGTCCATTAAGATTTAATTTTGGGCATAGCAGATCAAGGTGGTACCCAGAAGATCTCCTGGTTGGACAGGCCCTATGAGGTTCTCCAATGGAAAAGTTGGCAAAAAGGGGCTGCAAGAAAGTACTTTGAGGGAAAAAGTGCCAACAATACAGACAGCAAAGAAAACGAGAGGAAATGTTCTGAGAAAGGCTTAGTTTGCTCCCCTGACAATTACTCAGAGTCTTTTTCCAGAGATCCAAAACAATCCCAAACCTCCAGGATCTTTTCTGTTCAGCACCTTGCAGCAGGTAAACCTATCCTCACCCTCCACTTCAACAGACAATATCAAAGCAGGCTGTGCTTGGACTACTCTGCTATTAATTTTCATTACCCAAAGAGTCATTAAATGGAGCTCAGCTCAGTTCCTTTTTTTTCCTGTTCAGTGTTTACTAGTATCACCTGACTAATTATTAAAAAGCAAGAAAGCATCAATTAGCTCCAGACACATACATGACAATTACACTGGGGAGAAACGACAGGGTTGAACAGCACATTCCCTTGGAG
>NW_008340854.1:207092-215593 GCF_000622305.1 Nannospalax galili
CTTCTGAGAAGATACCCCAAATTTCCTAATTTTTCAAATAATAATAATATCTACTTCTTAAATAATGACAACCATTAAGAGAGATTAATATACGATGTAAAATGCACATATGAGATAACTCATGTGCTATTTTATACTAATTAGGTGATACCTATTAAACCCGCTTTGGCCACAGCTGGTGCATTTATGTCAGTTGTTGAGATCTGACTTCATACCTAGTTATATGCAACAGGATTATTATGCTCATCGGCCCACAGCCTAGGACCTAGCTGCTAAAAAATAGCTCTTAGCCACAGCCTCACACCAGCTAGAGCAAAGGCTTAGATTGCTTCTTCATGTGACAGATGTCACAAAACCCTGTAAGTCTAACCAGTCTTTTTGTAAGGCCCATCTTCTAAGAGCCGACAGACCTAGAGGCTGCCTCTGGCAATGTGATCACTGGACACTTTGCCTGTAGCCCCCACACTGCAAAGGCTCAGATCTCCAAGGGTAAAGACAAGGGCAAGGGAAGAAGTGACAGTGACGGGTTGACGGGTGGCCATCATAGTGCATCCTGGTCCCTCAGTGCTTATTTTCAAAGATGGGGAAGTACTGGGCTGCATTAAGTTAATCAAGGGTGTAGAAACAGGGCTTCTTATTGTGGGTTCCTGGGGAGGGTGAGGCCGGCAGACTGATGCTCCTTACCTGCTCTCACCATCCCCCTTTTTGCAGATTTCATGTGTAAACTGGACTCCTGTGTAAGAAATCATACTGACAAGCCATTAGTCTGCAGGAAAAGGCAAAATATTGTTGAAGGGGTGGAACATTAATTAAACTGCTTGTCCTGGGAAATGAGGCATTTAAGGAATAAAGCTCTTTTGCAGAGACACAGGAAGGAAGCCCTGTGAGTGTGGCTAAGAGTGGTTTGAAATCACATCTCTAAAGAAATTTAGAGCAAGTGCCACAGGCCCGATAAATGGTTATACTTACCTCTCCACAGAGAATTCTTTTATCCTGAAAAGTCCCTTCTCGATATAATCCCTTCTCAAGTTTCTTGAATTTTCAGGAGGGAGAAAGGTCTCTATTCTGCTGTCCCTCAACTCAGATATTTGTTCCCTAACTAAAAGGAAAGGAAATCGAATTTAGTACTGTCTCAAAGGAAATCTAGAGCCTGGCCATTGTGAGAGGAGGAGTAAGCAGGAGTCATGTGGGCTGGTGAGGTGCTTGCTGTCAATCACACTTAGATTAGTAAAGAATCTTAAAAAGAGTTCAGACACGTATTCATGAAGCAAAAGGAATAATGAGCTTTTAAGATTTCCACTTGTCAGAGGCCAAAGCTATATCTACAACACACACACACACACACACACACACACACACACACACACATACACACCACACATCAAAGCCGAATTTAGATAAGAGAAAGGATAAATTATTTCTAGAAAAGAGAAAAAAGTAGAAAGAAATAAAGTTAATTATATTTGAGGGAATATCTTAAATTTTCAAATGGTGCTACTTGAAAAAAAAGATAAAAGAATAATAAGAATAATGCGATTGTACAGGTTTGGCTTAGATGTGATGGTTCACTGCTGCCCAAACCTTTTACCGACACTTAAAATCTTTTAAATCTTTTATCCATGGGTACAATTTTACCTATTCAAACTTGCCTGCATCTTATTTATTTCTAAATTCTTTACTTGACAGATGTAAACACTGATAACCAGAAATTTTGAGAGAGGGCTCACTATCACACAAATGGTTATATTTGTTTTGACAGCAGCAGTAAATCTCCTGTGAAAATACACTGGGCAGCACTAGAAAATATACCAGTTATTTTCCCAGCAATGTGACAGAAATCTGACCGAAGTAACTTCAGAGAGGAAGGATTTATTTTGGCTCATGTTTTAAGGGGACACAGTCAACTGTGGTGTGGAAGGTGTGGTGGCTGGATCTGCTGTCTGGTTTGGAAACTTGAGGTGGCTGGTCTCACTGTAGTAACAAAGAGGAAGCAGAGAGCTCAGACTGGAGCAGGATCAGGCAAGAACCTTCAAGGTTTACCTCTAGTGGTGTATGACAGTGTATTGGTTAATTTGTGGCAATTTGACACAGGTGAGATGAAGGAACCATAATTGAGGGATTTTCTCCATCAGAGATCCTGTGGGTATATCTGTTAGGCATTGTCTTAACTTTTAATTGATGCAGAAGGGCCTAGCCCACTGTGGACAGTGCCATCCCTGAGCACCTGGGCCTGGGCCGTATAAATAAGGCAACTCAGGAAGCCAGAGGAAGCAAGTCAGTAAGCCAAGTTCTTCCATTGTTTCTGTTTTAGTTCTTGTCTTCAGGTTCTTACCCCGAGTTTCTTCAGTGATGGTTTGTGACCTGGGAGTTGTAAGATGAAATAAACCCTTTCCTTTCCAAGTTGTTTTTAGTCATTGCTTTATCACAGCCACAGAAAGCAAACTAGAACAGGAAGCCAGCTAGGCCCTGTGTCTCAGAGGGCCCACAACTTCTCAAAACAGCAGCACCAGCTGAGCACCAAGTGTTCAAACACATGAGCCTGTGGGGGAACATTTTACATTCAAATCATAATGGTAAAAACAGTAGCAACAACAACAACAACAACAAAACCCTTGGATTAGACAGTGTATATCCACATGAGTGTGTGTGTGTGTATGTGTGTGTGTGTGTGTGTGTGTGTGTGTTTATTCCTAGATGGTAACTGGGTTTATTTCTATTGTTTTCTTTTGATTGTTTATATTTCCCTCAATGTATATGCAAGATAACTGATTATAGCTAAATCAACATGGAAATTAGCAGTTTAACAGATGAGTTGAGTAGAAACAGTATAAAGACCTGCTTCAGGAACAGATGGAAGAAAGGACTCAAAGCAAGATATTCTCCCTCATTGTATTTTTTGACCTCATTTCTCTCTGACAGTTGGCCTTATTCTTTTCTACCATGGATCTAGTTTTGCCCAAGTGGGTGTCCCTAAAAGCTAGCTGGAGGAGACTCCTCAGGCTGCTGGCAGCAGCACTGAGCTGTGCCTCTGCCCTGTCACCCCTGACCTCTTCTGAGGGATGAATTTGGAAAAAAGCCCTCACTTTTTAATATTTGGGATGCAAGCAAGGCAAGCGAAAGAGCTGAATAAAGCCAGCTTTTAGACTCTGTACCTGGTGAGGGGAGGCAGGGATGTGTCTGGAGGACTTAGCCACAGAGAATGACTCTTGGAGTGACCTGCCAAAGGCCTTAGGTAAAAGGTGGGCTGAGTGAACAGAAGCCTGGAAAAGACCACTGGCTTCTGGAAAGATGGCTTTTGGCATGAGTTAATGGAAGAGGAATGTTTTGGAGGAACATCTACGTGAAGAGCAGGAGGAGGGAAAAGCCACCCATGTACCTCGATGGACCTTAGTATTCACAAATTGCCACATTTCCAATATAAAATACTCCAAAAGCTTTTTATAACTATTGGCATGTAGCTGAGTAGTGAATACAAGAAATTTGACAAATTATCAACTTTGTTTTCTCACAGGCTGTGAAAAAATGCTCCCTGGGAGTGGGGTGAGCCCTGGTCATCTCCAATGTCAGTGTGTCTGAGGCTTAAACTGTTGAACTGTGTATCATCTTTATCACCTGATGACAGGGAGACAAGCTGTACTTGCCTCACTTTATTTGCACAAGCTGGGAAAGTACTTCTTGAGATCTTTGTCAGGGATATATGAGTAATATTCACCCCTGAGCTAATGATTTTGCAAATCAGGTTTGGGGAACATATATGGATCATATAATAACATTTGTTGCTAAAGGCTGTTCCTGAATGTGATTTCATCTGATCACACAAACCTGTGAACAAGGTAGGCATCAATAATGCCTATTTCACAAATGATCACCAAATAGGTATGTGGAATAGTTAAATGATTAGGCCAACCTTAGTGAGAAGAGCCCAAAGCAGACTTGAATTCCCTGGGTCTGTTCCTTCTCATGCTGAGAGCTCTAGCCATAGCACAGCAAGACATCTCAAACACAGCACAGCAAAATCACCTGCACTTGCTGCCTCAGTAAAGTGGAGACATTTTAATTGCTAAGAAAAATACCTGCTCTGCTTTCCAGAAAATTCCCTTCCAGATCCACAATCAAAAGGATTTTGATTCAATGTTTCTTTAATATTGCTGCTATTGGTTTAATTAGCTATGGATGTGGCCAATGTCAAATCTTATAAAAGGGTAAGTGGGAAAATGCCCATGTCTTATGTTCTCCAGATCCTTGTCTTTTAGTTCCATTGCCTCATAAGGTGCTTTGCTGAATGTGAATCTTTTAATATATCTCGAAAGTTTTTCCATATCTTTGCACAGATTCTGATCTTTACAAAGACTGACCTTAATTTATTTTATTTTTTAGACAGGTCTCCTTGTAGTCCCAGTTGGCCCGAAACTTGCTATAAAGACCAGGCTGGCCTGGATCTCACAGAGATCTGCCTTCCTGTGTCTCCACGTTGCTGAGATTAAAGACATGTGACACCATGCTAGGCCCTAACCTTATTTTTTAGTGATGGTATGGTCTTTTGTTTAATAGACATGCCATGGTTTATTTATGACATTAGTTTCCATGACAATTCTGAACTAAATATATGTCTATATACAAATAAAAACTTATTTCAGAAGAAAACAAAATCAAGTAATGTAAATACTATCAAAAGTTCAAGTATTTAAAATTTGCAAGACATTTCCAAATTGGCATTCAAAGATAACAAACTAAGTTGAGCTTTTATCAATAAGGATCCCATTTGTAAATTTTGTGCTTATGGAAAATACTCTGGGTTAAAATTTACAGCCTGAATTGGTGCTTCTTAGAGTAAGAGTCAGTGTATTTGGAGCTCTGCTTTACAATGATGAAAACATACTTGTGATCACTGAACTGCCTCTTTTAAAAAGCCTGAGATTCTTCCAAAAGCCAGTAGACTCTTAATATATCTAAGTCCTATTTGTATCATTTATGCGTATCCACTGTCTATTTTCTTTCAACTAGATGTTCTTTTCCTTATTGATATGTAGGAGATCTTTTAAATTTTATTTATTCATTTATTTTTATTTTATGTAAATGAGTGTTTTGCCTGCATGTATGTAGGTGCACCCTGTGTATGCAATGCCCATATGGAGGCCAGAAGTGGATGTTAGATCTTTTGGAACTGGAGTTTCAGATGATTGTTAGCTGCCATGTGGATGCTTGTAATTGAACTTGGATTCTTTTCAAGAACAGTCAGGGTTCTTAGCCACTGAGCCATCTTTCTATCCCTGGAGACATTTTCATAGTAAAGAAAATAGCCGTTAATCATCTGCTGCAAATATTTTTCCCAGTTTTAAATTTCAACATGGTTTATATTTCCCCATAAATTTAATATTGTATGTATATGTAATTCAACCATTTATTATCTTAGAAAATATTCTTCTTTTGTGATTATGTATAACTTTTTAATGCTTTAATTTTATTTTCATTTAAATCTTTATTCCATGTGAAATGTGTATTGTTGTAGGGAGTGAGGAAAAGATTTGATAAATTTCCCAGATGAATGTATAATTGTTCCAATGCGCTCCATGAAATAGTGGTTTTTCTTTCATTAAACTAGAATGCCAACAAATTTCCATATGCACTTATGTCTAGACTGCAATTCCCTTCAATTCATTATATCAATTTCTCTCTTGCCCTACAAACCCTAAACCGGCTTCATTATTGCAGTTTTACAATACAGTTTGTATACTTAGGATTTTGCTTGGTAAAACATTTACTTTTTTGCTAAGCTGCTAAATGTTCTATGTCTCTCTCGGAAGAGTTGTTCCTCTACTCATCATTAACATTTTAAATACCTGGAGCCAGCTATTCTAGACTATGTCTTTTAAAATATAAATTGAGGTACCATATAGTCACTTTTTTCTTACCCTTAAGAACTGTTGGGATTTTGATTTTTGGCTGTGGTGGGACTATATACAAGTTAATAGTATAATCTGAAATGTTAATGCCTCACCCGTTTCATATATTGAGACTTAACCTTTGTACTAGTTACTTTGGCTTAGTTAGTTATGATGAAAATACCTTGCAGAAACAATTTAAGGGGGGAAAGATTTATTCTGGCTCATGGTTTCAGAGGGTTCAGCCCACGGTTGCTTGGCTCCATGTGCTTGGGCAGAGCATCATGGTGGCAGGAACGTGTGGCAGAGGAGATTGTTCACTGCATGGTGGAAATGAAGCAGAGGGAGGTACAGGAAGAAGGCAAGGCATGATTTGTCATTCACATTGCCCTGGGGATCTAATTTCTCCATCTAGGTTCCACTTCCTAAAGTTTCCAGAACCTCCTAAAATATCACTGTTGGCAGGGGACCAAGCCCAGACACATGGCTCTTTTGGGAGGACACTTCATATATAGCTCATAAGAACCTTCAAGGTGATGGTGCTAAGAGTCAGGTCCTGTGAGATGATTAGGCCATGAGAGCGCCACTTTCATGAATGAAGTTAGAGAGTCTATAAAAGAGCTAGAAGGGATTCTGAAGGAGAATGTCCTTTTGTCTCTTTATGTGAAAATAGAGTGAAATGTCACTTTGAAGTAGAGAGTAAGCCATTGCAAGACAGAAATCTGCTGGTATCTTGATCTTGAAGATTTAAAATTTTTCAGTTTTCAAAATATGAGAAATATTTTTTATAGTTTGCAAATTACCCAATCTAAAGTATTTTGTTATAATAGCAGGAATGAACCAAAGCAACTAAGAAGATTTCACATCTTTTTTTAAACACCTATTTTTATTGAATTTTTGTTCATTTCATGTATCTCAGATCCCCTCCCTTACATGGAACCCCCTCTCCCAACCTGCCCACAGTATTTCATGCATTCTGTCATATATGTTAAGGTCTATCTAGTCAAGTTTGTATACCCAGATGTCTCTCAGTGTGAGTTCATCCACTGGAGCCTGTTCAACCTACCTAGGTCAATCCCTTAAAGAAGATGTCTCTCCCTCATTTAGGAGTGATCACCTGCCAATATTTCTTGGGCTACTGGGGTTGGGGCCTCCTGCCCTTTTCTCTAGCTCTATGCTGGTTTTTTTTTTTTTTTTTTTTTTTTTTTAAAAAAAAATGGTCTCTATTGCTGTAAGTTCACATAAGCAAGTTCCCAGAAGCCCGGAAGACTCTGTTTCCTTATGGTCATGCACCATACCTCGGTCTTACAGTTCTTTTGCTTCCTCCTCTGCAATGGCCCCTGAGCCCTGGGTAGGTAAGGTTTAATATGAATCCCATCCAGGGACACGACTCTGTAGTCTCTTATTCTCTGCAATTTGGCCAGTTGTCTTCTCTGTTCATTGCCTTCCGTTGCATAAGGAAACTTCACTGGTGAGAGTTGAGAGATATATTAGTATTCTCTCTAACCCTGTTTCACTGTGTTCTGTGAGCCTTAGATGTAGAGGTTCCATTGTAGATGTCACTTAGGGCTGGGCATCTCACAGATACTTATTCTCTGTGATCAGATGTAGGATTCTGTAATGTGAGTACGTATCCTGATGTAACTGCAGGAGCCAAGAAAATGGAAAGGAATCATGGAAGTAAAGGGAAAGAAAGAGCGGGGAGGGGGGGAGATAGTAGGAGACAGATGTTACCAAGGAGGAAATGGAGAAAATGAGAATGTTTAAATGAAAAGGGAAGAAGGAAGAACATATAAGGGACCATGTGGGTAAGGGAGAGGAAAGGGTTCAAGAGAGGGGGGATAATAGGAGACAGGTATTATCAAGGGAAAATGGGGATACTTTAATTGGGGGGGGGGAAGGGAAAGTTAGACAGGGAGAGATGAGATAAATAATGCTTAGGTGGTATGAAAAACCAGAGGGAAATGCATGGGCTCAAAACCTACTGAAAAACACACACACTATATCTGAAAATGTGTGCATGTGTATAACGGAAGGCTATGTAACAAGAAACACAGTGCCAGACAGGACAACCCTCCCTTCGAGTTCTTGGTCAGGGTAGTTCAAGAGACTCCCCAAATAACACAGGCTATTGCCGCAGTCCTTGGTTTCCTCCCAGAACTTGAAGGTAAGACCCTATTGCTGAAGACAGGACATATTTGGACACAGGACTTGGAGCAATGGAGCTGGAATTGAACTGGAAGCCTCCTCCCTGAAGACTAGCTCTCATAGTATCAAACATACTAAGCTGTTAAGAGAGAAAATCAATCGAGTGTACTGCCTGCATGTATGTAAGTGCAACCATGTCATGCAATGCCAGCAGTGGCTCAGAAGAGGGCATTGGTCCCCTGGAAGTGGAGTTGGGATGGTTATTAGCCACCATGTGGGTTCTGGGAACTGAATCCTGGTCCTCTGCAAAAGCTGCTAGTGTTCTTAACCTCCGAGACATCACTGCAGTCCCAAGATTTGACATTTTGGGGGCTTTTCAACTACAGAATAAAGGATTTAAATCCATACAAATCTTTCTTTAGGACCTCACCACTTTAATTTTTAAAACTTTTTATTCATATATGGCAAACA
>NW_008340854.1:216192-260047 GCF_000622305.1 Nannospalax galili
CAAATGAGATACCATCTATTGTTAAGCTTTGTAATGGTTTTGCAAGAATGTTTGGACTTGTATGGGGGGGATTTGCTTTAAATCATTTTTGCTTTGATTGTTCATTGATGTAAAAAGATTTCATTTTGCTATTTTCAGTTCACACACAAAAAATCCCCAAAACATCTCATAGGCAGTGACTGACATTTGTTTCGCTTGAAGCTTAGCCTCCTAACATTGCCTTGTCTGTGATGTTGCTTTGTCATGAATACCTCTGAGCAGAGATACTTTAACAGCTGTCAATATCAGCTCTGGCTTGCTAGTGGGTTCAGACAAAATGACAACTCCAGCCTTTCACCCCAAAGACTTTTTATTGCACTAAGGTCACTTCCAAACTCTCTCAAAATTATATACTCCATGCTCTGGGATAAAATTTATTTCTTAGCATAGAAAGCAAAATCTTCCCCTCTGTTATTTGCTGCTAGAACAAAGGATTTTTGCCTATTGAAAATTTCCTTTCCACCTTTGAACTCAGATTCAACAATAGTGTTCTGACCATTAAACCCCCAAATATGTGATAAAACAGTCTCTGTTTTAAGTCCTTAAACTTGTTTCTGCCCAAGCTTCTTGTGGATGACCCAATTTCTCTAAGATTGGGTGCTATGACTTGACTCAGAAATGTCACACACAGACTTACACTTAAAAAATTTACTCCCCTGATTGTGAAGGTTGTGAAGCCTAGCTGGTGGGGTCTGGCTGGTGGAAATAAACTAGGGGTGGGCCTTTGAAGGTTATACTTGGCCCGGGTTCTGTTTCCTGCTTGCCTAATGTGAACAACTTGGTACCTCATGTTCAAGCTGCCATGGACAGAGCAGTTCCCACCATCATACCTTCCCACCATGAAGGCCTAAAATTTCTGTGACCAAAATACCTCACAGAAAAAGTGAGTGAAGGTTTATTTCGTTCAGAGTTTCAGAGTATTTAGTTCATCATGTTGGGGAAGGGCTGGTGGAGCCACTCAGTGGTGGTGTATGGTAAAGGATTATTCGCATGGAGGTTGACCAGGAAGCAGAGAAAATGAGACAGGACACAGGCACAGGTATAACCTTCAAAGGCTCACTTCTAGTAACCTGCTTCTACCATCTGGAGTGCCCATTCTAAAACCTCCACAGCCTTTCAAATAGTACCACAAATCAGGAAACTAGTGCTCAGAATATGGGCCTATGGGGCACATTTCAGATTCAACCCAAGACTCTGTGGACTGACTTTAACCTCATTGTCTCTTTAGGATCCATCACTGTTTCTGAAGTGGAGGCCAGAGGTCAATGTCAGTTGCTTCTCCAACTTCTTTTTTCAGAAACCTGGAGCTCACCAATTTGGCTAGCCTGGTTGGTTGGTAGCAAGCCCTTGGGATCTCCCTATGTCTGCCTCCCCAGAACTGTAGTTATAGATATGCCCTGCCTTGTCCAACTTTTACATGGGCACTGGCGATCCAAATTCGGGTCTTCACATTTGCACAGCAAGTACTTCATTAACTGAGTCCTCTCTCTAGCCCTCACATTTTCTTAATGGCCTGCTTTGCCCATTTCTTCAGACATTGGAATAACAAGTAATTTTTAGCATAAATATATCATATGTAATAGTTGAGACATATTAAAAGTAATTTATTTGTCTGAAATTCAAATTTAGCTGGGCATCCTGTGTTTTGCTTTTCATAATCTTGCAATTCTACTTGGGAGACATTTGAAAAATATCCATTCATAATTTCCATAGTCCCTTCCATGTGTAAACATTTTGATTGAATTTATCTACGGTGGGATTCCAGTCAAATGCTTACATTAAGCAATCATTGTTAGTGATAATATGTGGCTAGAGTTTAAAACTACTTCTCTAGTTGCTTGGAATTGAAATCTTCCATAGTGACCTGATTTATCACAGTTGGATCCATTTCATGCTGAGATTCTGGGACTTCCACTGCCCATCCATCCATCCCTCCCTCCATCCATCCATCTACCCATCCATCCATCCATTACATGAGTGCCAAGCAGAAGTTAAACCTATGACTGCTGAAGCTTTAGTTTTATTTCCTGAACATATTCTATATGAACAAATACAGCAATTTAGTAAAATTAATGTCCCCCCCCCCCAAGAAATCAAGAGACTTCTATACTCTGTCAAATGAGGAAAAATGCAAATCATGTTTTCTGTGGGTGTTAAGATCTCCCGCTCACCTTTGATTCTATTTAATTGATTATGTAATGATAATAGTTAATTAACTATTTCTAGATGTTGGATCAAAAGGTCATTTAGAGCTCTACTGAGAGTATCTTCTCATAGTAGATTTAGTTCTAAATTCTGATATGCAGTGGCTGATGCAAAGTAATTATCTTTAAAACATTTTGTCAATTAGACACACATTTCTAAGATAATGTCATATGCAGTGTAAAAGTGATCATCTATCATCCTGCCAGTTGGAGAAAATGAGTCTCAACTTTGAACAACAGCTTGTTCTCTGGTGCTTGCCATGAATATAACAGTGCAGTGCCATAATATAATGAAGATGCCAGCATACAAATTCCTCTGATGATTAAATAACTGCAAATTCTTCAGGAGCTCTTCAAAGATTTCTATAAAACCCCCTCCACAAATAATGCGTCAACAATTTTAGGATCAAAGTAAACATTTTCTTTCACCTTTTTCTGTGAGTAGATTCACAATATATGAGCATTGTTAATGTTTTATTATACAATGTCAAGTTCAGCACAATTTATTTGCAATTAAATGGTTGAGTTTACTCTGATAAATATTTATGTGCATTTTAGAGAACTATGAATTTCAGCATTGAAGACTGTATTACATTTCTTTTTTTAAAATGAATAGTTTTATTGAGGCTTTGTGCATTTCATACAATAAATTTAATCATATTTCGATCCCTTCCCCCATCTACAGCCTGCATGCCCCCCCCCGAATTTCATGTTTTCTGTTATATATGTTAAGCCCTATTGAGTCATGATTTTGTATCCAGATTTTCCTCAGTGCAAGTTCATCCACTGGAGTCTAGTCAGGCTATCTAGAGTCACTCCCTTAGAGAAGATCAAGTCTCCCTCACTCAGCAGTAATCAGTTATCAATTGTTCTTCAGTTAAGGTTGGGGCCTGCTGCCCATTTCCCTAGTTCTGTACTGGATTTTTTCTGGTTGAGTAAGCATGGGTAATGTGCATGCTGTCACCATTACTACAAGTTCATAATTAGCAAGTTCCCAGAAGCCTGAAAGTCTCTGTTTCCTTATGTTCATGCACCAACCCTGGTACAATCTTTCCACCCCCTCTTCTGCAATGATCCCTGAGCCATGTGTGGGTGAGTTTTAATGTTAGAGTCCTATCCAGAGAAATACTCTCTACATCAAGTATTTCTAGCTACGAACCTAATATCTGTTTTTCACAATTGTCCCTCAGGTAGGAAAGTTAGGCTTGATTTATGATATTTTGACATGTGAGACTATTAAAAAAAGATCCAGAATATAAGGGTTACTTTTGCTTTTTATACATCAGAGGTTTGATTCTGCAATCATACAGTTTTCTGGGACAGGACACTATTTTTTGTATAAGTACAATAGTGAAAACAATATGTCCACAAAGTAAAGTCATGACTCTGGAAGGGTGCAGCTCAGTGGTGGAATGCTAACTGAGCATATGTGATGTCCTGGATTTGATCCCAAGCACCCTTAAGAATTATTCATATAATACAAAAATATCTATGAGGAGAGCAGTATTTCAGGATCAGGTCTTGTGGCTGCTACTATTTCTATCCATTTCAACACTTGGAATTTTCCAGCACTGAACCTCTGAGGCTGTGGGTAAGCCCAGTGGGTGGCTGTGCAGGCTGGTCCTTGCATTGCTTCTTCATTAATTAGCCCATACAACAGTAGAAGAGTCTTTAATTCTCCAGTATTGTAATTTGAAACATGGATAAAATAATGCTCAACTCCTTTTAAATGTATGTGCATGAAGAGAATGGATGTCAGTTGTCTGGCAGTGACTGCTTATATTGTGATTGTTGTTTATGATACAGCAACGTAGCAAATCTTACTAGAGTACATTGGTAGATGACACTCATTGCTGTGTTTTTTTGGGGGGTGTAGTTAATGATTCATTAGGGTTGTTTACAGGCACATTGGTGTTTATTTACAAAATCATGGGCACCTTATCAATAGCTACATCACTGAAGAACATGTCTCTCTCCTTTATCAACCATTAACTAAGAAACTATAGATCCTCAAAGAAGTGTGGGGTCCCATAAGCCTCCCCTCCTTCCATGACATGGTGTTGACAGGCTCAATCTTGTACAGTTACTCATAGCTTCTGTGAGATAAAAAATACCACAGCCATGTAATGCCTGGGAAATAGGACTTCCACACCACCCCCACTTTCTCCAGCTCTTGCAGGCCTTCTTTCCCTTCTTCAGTGATGGTTTTTGAACATTGGAAGGGTTTATATAAATATATAGCCATTTATGGACGGACATTCAAAAGTCACTTATGCTTAGTACTTTGACCAGTTATGAGTCTCTGCAGTCACTGCTGACCACTGCAAACAAGGAGCTCTCTGATCCAAGCTGACAGTAGCACTATCTATGAAAATTAACAGAAGACAATCTGAGGAAGGCATCGTGTTCATTTAGCAAAGCAATAGCAGTAACATCCCCACTTGGGACCTACAACCTTCCTAGCATTTGATTGGGTTTGCAGTACCAGATGTGAATTCCCTTTTGTAGAGTGGGCCTAAAATCCAATCAGGAGGCAGCTATTTACCCACATGAGAGACTTACCAGGAGTGTATTAACAGGTTTATCTTGCCTGGCCAGTTGGTATGGTTGCATACAGGTTCCAAAGCCAAGTAAGAGTGTCAAAGACAATTCTCCTCAGCAGCTTATATAGCACATCTGGCACTATAAGGACTAGGCTGCAGGGAGGAAGTTTCTAGCTCACTTCCAGCTTGAATTCTCTCTGTCCTGTGATGAAGACATTCACTACTTAAATTAGCTCCTTAAATCACCAAGTTTCCTTATTTCTTTCCTCCAACTTAAGAAAAGGCAAATTTTTCTCTTTTATTTGTGTTGAGTGTGTGTATGCATGTGTGTGCATACATGTATGGGAGAGGTACACATATGTGCAGAGCACATGTGGGGGTACATTTGTGTGGTACACGTGTGTTATTTGTGAGGCACATATCTGTATATGCACATGTGATCCATCTGTGTGATTCATGTGTGTATGATACTCAGGTGTGTGTGGGATGCACATGTGTGTGGCATGTGTGGTGTGTGTGTGTGTGAATCACCTGTATATGTGGGGTACACATATGTGGGGTATAAGTAGAGATTATACATGTAAGAGTGGAGGGTATACATATGTATGGATGGTGTGCATTGTGCTAGGGGAGTAGAAGTCAACCTTGGGAATAATTTCTCAGGAGATATCCTTCTTGTTTTGTGAGACAGCGTCTCTATGTGGGACCTGGGGATCACAGACTAGGCTCGGCAGACTTGCCAGTGAGCCCTGGTGACCCTTCTGCCTTTGCCTCCCCAGAGTTGTGATTAATCACAAGTGCATACCAACACGCCTAGCTTTATTTGTGGGCTGTGGAGTTCAAACTTGGGTCCTCATGTTTGTACACCAAGCCCTGTAACTACCGAGCTAGCTCCCGAATTCTGTGCTTCTTATTTGCATGCACCACCTTCAGAGTTCTTTCTCATCTCATCACTTTCTTTGACTTTGTATGTTCCCAGTTGTGGCTCAATGGATTCCATTGTTCTCTGCTTCTCTCCATTTTCCTAGGCACACAGTAAGAGTCATGTCAATCAAGTTGTAGCTCACCATGGATGACGAGCAAATAGAACAAATCGTAGCTCTGTCTCCAGATCAATAGTGACAGTACGTGACATTTGGTGACAGTCACTGTGCCAGCACTCTAAGGAGCCTGGGATATTAACTCACTTAATCTTTACAAGAATACCATAAGAGAGGTGGCATTATTATTATTTTAATTATAAGGAAACTGAGTCCCAGGAATATAATTTGCCAGTGACTATGCAGCTTAGCAGAGCCAAGTAGTTCTATAATCTGTGCTCTTTCTTATTACTGTACAGCGGTCCTCTGGGGGATTCAGTAGTGAGAAGCCTGCAGTGCAGTTGAGATTCAGACTCTCAGAACTCAGCACGCAGAGTGAAAACTGCAGAGCAAAGATCTGCAAGAGCCACAAGCAGGTCAAGCCCATGACTAAGAAATATTTCGTCCATCACAGACTGCCTGTCTCGAGTGAAATGAAGTGGTCTAGTCAACTGACCTAAAGGGGACTGACATTTTGCTGTTGCTTTTTTGGTTTTCAATTTCTTTTTTTTTCTTAATTCTAAAAGACTCTGATATTATTTTATTCTTTTGAAGACATTGCACAGGTATGTATTTTTTAAGTCGTTTTTGACCCTTGTGAGGTTCTTGATAAGCAGAACTAACACCTGACTTTGGTCCCAAATGTCTTCAGATACAGGACCTCTGGTAATTTGCTCCTACTGAATTGAAAAGACTCTGGGAAAGAGGCTTGAGACAAGTCTTGATGTTCTTATTTGTTAACAGAGGTGGTTTAGATAAGAGTTTTGAGCCAAACTTTTTTTATATTTACAGAACGCCAAGGGGTTGTGGAGATGACTCAGTGGGTAAAGTGTTTATTGTGTAAATATGAGGATCTGAGTTTAGATTCCTGGCTCCCACATAAAAACTGAGTGTGGTAATGTGTCTGTAACCCCAGTGCTAAAGGTGTCGAGAGAACAATCGAGGGGCACCTGCATATAGCTCTGAGACCTCTGACATCTATGTGTGCACACACAGGCAAGCACACTGCCTCATACACATGTGTACATACATGCATACATCACACACACACACACACACACACACACACACACACACACACACACACACAAATAGAAAGTGAAAACTAGAATCTACAGCACTCCAGCCTATTAGGGGCCTTGACTCTTGTATAAGGCATAAAACTTATGGTGACTTTAGTCATGTAAATACTGATTTCTTTGTGATAGTCAAAAGCAAGAATACAGATTTCTTTTTGTATAATTTTATACCACACCCTGACCAAACTTAATTACTCTCAGATTAACTAATAAGTTTTTTTCATTTGCATCTTTGAGACTTGCTTTCTATGGGACTGGGCCTTACATAGGCTTGGAATCTGTCTGCTGGAATTAAAAAAAAAAAAAAGATGGCCACATGCTTTTTTTCATCTAGGAAACTTGCTTGGTTATTTGTCTTCTTGTTCTCATGGTAACTGAATAAGGTTCCTCACATTGTTTTTACTTACAAATTAAAATCTTTGGAGCTGTCTGATAGTTCAAGCTGTTTGATCAAGGCTTGACATTTTGTTTTATTTTTCAAGTCAGTGTTGATAGACTTGTCACACTGTACCTTGTTTTTAGTAATATATAGAAAGCAAAATTACTCAAAAGGAAGACTTTGCATATGGTCCATTTAGTAATTTTTCATTGCTCTAAGAAAAAAATCCTATAATATCAGATAATTTTCAGTGAAGACTGTTGGGAAGCATCAGGTAGATGGGATACACCTGGGATTGTTTAAATTACCTTCACTTGGGGGATCTATCATCTTGGAATCTGTGAAAGTGTTTCATTGCACTCTGTTTTCAGTCAGCACCTGGGATATGGAGACTTAGCACTCGAAAAAGATGTGGCTAAGGAGCCAAAAAGTGGTTGAATGTGAACTTCTACTAACTGTATGTTTGTGGTGGGCCCATTAGTCCTTGAAATGCGGTGAGGTTTCACTACTATTGAATAGTTGCTACTGGAGTTAGCTCCTCTAATGAGCTATGATATCTATCTACCTATCATCTATCTATCTATCTATCTCTCTCTCTCTCTCTCTTTTTTATCTTTGCCTCCTTCTCTCTGCCTTTTATTCATTTCTTTTTCAGTTTTTGATATGACAATCTCAGATGTCTATATCATCCTATCATCTATCTTCTATCTATCTATGTATCTATGTATCTATCATCTATCTATCATCATCTATCTATCATCTATCTATCTATCTATCTATCTATCTATCTAATCTTCTATCTTCTATCATCTATCTATCATCTATCTAGCTATCATCTATCATCTATCTATCTATCTATGATCTATCTATAATGCAATGTCTCGGGGGTACCTGACTAAGCCTAGCTGTAAAATCAGGTCTTCAAAGATGATGAAAACAGTAATTCAACATAGTGTTATGGAGAGTCTTCAACAAAATAATTCATTTGTAAAAGAGGATTCCTACTGTACCCAAGCCTGTTTCAGAGCTTGTAATTATTCCTATCTGTGAACTATCTATCACTATCTTTTTAACTGTTCTGGATAATCTTATAACTTGCTTTGTCAAAATAGAGAATTACATGGTAAATTTGTGAGTGAAATTAGATTTTTTTGTTCCCAAATCAGTATCTACAGATAAGCCAAGCCAAAGCAACAATAAATAAATATATCTTTTCTCTGTGATTATCTTAAAATACTGAAGATGACTGTGGATGCACTGTTTCCAAGGAGACTTTGATGATGCATACATAACTTATTTAGTGTGCTTTCTCTTTTGTGGGTGTTAGTAAAGTCTTCACAAATGACAAAACATAGGATAATGATGCTGTCTGATGATTATTTCCATGGATATAAATATATATAAATATATATATAAAACCTTGGTAGAAAATTCTATAATCTAATATATATATTATATATATCACTTACATGTGTATTTCTAATGTAGTCTGGTATAGTCTAATCTAATCTAATCTTATCTGCTTGCTAGTCTACCTATCTGCCTACCTATGAGGACTTGTTTTATTATTTTATGAGACTGTATGTCAGCTTGGGATCTTACTCTAAACAGAGACTTTTAATTTTGATTTTTATTATGTGGCTTTGCTTTTTTAAACATATTTTGCAAGTATTTAAGTTCTCTAAGCTCAAGTTCTCATGTGGGCAAAAGACTGGAAATTGTGCTCCTTTGCAAAGATTTTTGTGACAATCAGGGCTATAATCCAAATAAAATGCTAAGCATGTTACCTGGTTGTCACCAAGCACTTAGAAAATTTGGTTAAAGCTAGTACAATGAAGACAGAATTTAGCTTATCTGGTCCTTTCATCTTTCAAAATGATTATGTTTGGCATTAAATGATTTGGCATTAAAGAAAAATCTATTCAGACACTTAACACAGACAGTAAGGAAGTTTGTATTCAACGAAGTGATGATTTGTAGCAGGGAAGATGGACTGAGCTTAATTTTGAATAAAGAAAGGAAAAGAGATTTAGAGCCATGGTATGTGGTGACAGTCAGTGGATAGAGAATTACTATGAAGAAACTTCAAACCTAAGGTGGTTCTTGCTATACCAAGTCAATCATATTCTTGCAGAAAGCAGGCCAAGGTGACAGTTCTGCGTAGGGAATGAGGGTATGATCAGATATCAAGGAAAGGAGATTCTTATTTAACTGACCCAATAGATATTTTGCTGAAATTGCATTAAGTTGGTTAGGAGAGAATCCATAATTCATGCTAAATGTAGAAATGAGGGGTCATAGCAGCCAGACTCAAGTTTTGTCACTGGAACAAGGAACATTATAGACACTATAGAAGATATAAGCATAAACCGCCATTGCTGAGTGCTTTATGAGTATCAGGCACTGAGTTAGCTCCTTAACCCTAAAATTATTTTATTCATTCCTCATTATAGTTCTAAATAATATAAGTATTCTAAGTATTAGCAGTATTATCGTTTTTACAAACAAGAATATTGGGGTTCAGATTGGTGAAGGAACTTTCACAAAATTAGCCAGGTAGAGCACAGAAGCTAGAATTTGAAGTTAGCTTTTGACTCCAGTTAGCAGCACTGGTGAGCACTTCTCTGTTCTGTCCAACTGTGGCTATATGGATGGATCTAATTTCACCCTGTGCATAGTAAGTGTATAGTGAATGAATTAATGAATGAATACTACAGAAATGATATGCCTCAATCATTTTCAACCTGTGTCACATTTCCTTCTAATTGCCCACTTGCTTTTTTAGTTCAGGGCTTCCATTTTTGAGGGTGCTGATCACCTGCCTTCTGACATTGATAATTTTGGCGCTCACTTGTCTAAACTTGTCAAAACTCACCTCAAAACCCATTGAGTGTATCGCCAATAGCAGTGGGAACATTGGGGAAGTATAGATCTGGTTTTATGTGTGTGTGTGTGTGTGTGTGTGTGTGTGTGTGCATGTACATGCACTTTTAAAAAGTGGCAAGCAGAATCCCAAGTACCTAAACACAGGTACACAAGAGCACTACTAAATGAACTCAGTTCATTATACATATAAATAAATGTATGCATATGTAACAATAATAATCAAAGAAGAGAACAAGAAACTGAGAGGGGATAAGAGGAAGTAGGGGGACATGGGAGGAGTTGAAGGGGGGCTGGAGGGATGGAAATACAGTACTCATTTATGAAATTATTTTAAAAAGTAGCAAGCAGTTATGGCATATTTAAATAAGTGTAGAAAACATCCTAGGTGTATCTCCTTCTTTGCTCTATGGCCTTCTGTCGATATGTATTTGTCTTTTCATCAGGCACTTGCCTTATCTTTTATAGATGTCCTCAATTAGCCACAGGGTGCTCAGAAATGAGATCTGATGCTACAGTTTACATGCCACACAAGAACCTTAGGATAATACTCAAAAATAGATAAAATTTCCGATTTTCAACAGGGGAACTTTTAAATATTTCTTCCAAAGTCAGAGTCAAACCTCAAAATGTGAGTATAATTTTTTTTAAATTTTACCCTGAAACTTCATATTTCTGTAAATGATGGTTCTATTTCCCTGGGTCAAATGTACTATATTTTAATCCAAGTCTCATTTGTCGACAATTTTGTTCTTTGTTATGGCAGCAACAAAATAATTTAACTCCACAGAACTGATAGCATGCGTTAAGGAGAATTGCAAGTGATAGTTATTTCTCTTGTCGATAAGAATTTCCCCCAATATTTGGTAAAGGACACAGGAGATGCATACTTGATCTCTGTGGAATGAACAAATAAGTGAATTTTGGCCATAAACTAAAATGCCCCTTCCCCTAAGGCAAAGAGTGCTTTGATTTTCTTTGTTCATTGTCAGCTAATGGAGCCACACTAAACATACATAAAAACTGCTAAAATATGAATGGCTAATTACAAACATTTATATTTCAATGTTAGGAAACATGGTGAGATTAGGAAACAGCTAAGACAATGATTTGTACAGAATTGACTAGTTCAGGCAATGACAATTTCAAAGATCACAGTTTAACATGATTAAATGCCACATATAATATACACATATGACAGACATTGCTTTTGACATTCACATACCATCAATTATACACATGAGAAATATTGCCTGTTCCATTTGGGGTTATGAAATATATAATTTTTTTGATAAGACATTTCAAATTACAACATATCTCAGGCAGCATGCAGGAAAAGTTATTTATTGTATATTTGTTAGGACATATTTTGCACCAAGCTTCCAGGTTTGGTAGTTAGATTAGGAACATAGAAATCACTGAAATGATACTATGCTTGGAATCAGTAGGTGTGTTTGCTGGCTGAGAGCATTTCTGGTAAAAATAAGACTTTCCGTATTCATTCATTAACAAAATGCACAGTGATCATAAACTCGATTCCTTGAAAATTATTTTTTTTTCACAATTAATTCTTGTTTATTGGTGATAGAGCAGCTGCAAGGAATTGGAATTTTGAGAGCTGGTTTTCACATCACAGCAGGAACTTATTCTTCTGTGTGCTCACGTGATTACAACAAAGATGTTTACCATTGGAAATCACATAGTATAACAACAGTGCTATACAAAGATCACAAATATTTGGTGTTTCAGTCTTAACAAATATTATGTTGTGGTTATTTCACAGAGACTAGATTAACAGGCAGTGTAAACCACATGAATCTTAAGATTTTAAAAATACATTTTGTACAGTAGTCTTCTAATTTCTTCACTAGCATTTAATTTTGGTGTATTTTGCTTTGTTTCAATACTTACAGTCCTTAGAGAAACTATGAGTTCCTGGCTCATGCCATGAAAGTCAATAGAGCTGATGTTTCCCCACAGGAATATGGCTGAGAGTGCATTGAATCACGGTCAACAAAGCAACATCTAATGTAACAGGTTATTTTAAAAATTCAAATGAAATCTAATTATTTTAAAAGACAGCAGTTTAAACAAAACTATAGTAATCAAAATTTTATTTACAAAACATTTAAATCTATTTTAATGGCTAGTTTTGCTAACTGCACAGATTAATTTGGTGCATACAGTCTGCTAATCTTCTGTGCAACACTGTTAGACCTCTGAGTCATCAAATATGGAATGTTTAGATGAGAAAATTAGGTGGTAAATTCTGTCCACTCAAAGAGCTTGAAAAGAAATGTTTTAATGTTTTCTGTATTAAATAAAATCTGTTGTTAATGTTGTCTTTAATTTGAAAGAATCATCTGACAGTCTCCAAATAGGATTTAGTGTAGCGTAAGAATTAGGAGAGAGACTGATAAAATTGCCATCACATTCTGGAATTCTAATCTAGTTTTCTCTTTCCAAGAATTCTTTGTATTATATTGTCTTGAAAATATTTTCCATGGTCATTAGAAATACAAAATACTCATTTTCAAAAGATAGAGGATGGTAGAATGAGCATTTCTTACAATCACATTCATAATACAAGAAGTTAACCTACATTTTACAGATCATTGAACAATTTTCTTTGGCAGAAGACTTTATAAACAACTTCCTCCACTTTTAACATTTCAGTGAGGCCATTTTCCTTTTTGGTCATATCTGGTGTTTATAGTCACTACTTTAGGATAAGAGGAAAACACCACAGATACAAAAATATTTAACTTGAGCATATATTCATGTTGACAGATAAATTCAAAATGTATTGATCCATTGATCCTAGAGAAAGTATTTTACACAAGCATTTCTAGCAGTGCTGACAGATCATAATTCAACAACACGGGCAGCAATCCTGGGCATGTTGACCTTCAGTTCTCTCACATTTTAATCCCTGAAACACTGAAAGTTTCTGCGTTGATCTGCATTGTACATTCCTACACAATGAGTGATATATGATGTGCATACCTTTGTGAATGTGTTGCATACTCACAGTGGCAATGCTTATATATCTTACATCCATTGGCATGAGAGATTCAAAACAGTACGGTTCAGCTAAGTTTCCAAATGTCTTACTGCCAAGCCACAGTTGACAGAATTCAAAGTGCCATGAAGTTATTTAAAAATAATCTAGGTCATGTGAGCAATCTCCAGGATGAGCTGGAGTAATGGTAGGGTTGCTTAGAGTTGTTTATGGTAGGATGTCCTCAAATTATGCCTGTCTTCCTCCAAATCCCCACTTTTGCCTTCAAAAATTATTTGTGATGGATCCTTTAAACTGGGACTACAACATCTGAACAGGTTACTCTGTGATTTTTAGCCCTGTATGGGAGATCACGCTCACCTCTTTTGAAGAGAGGCTTTCTGGCAGTCTTTTCTGGATGAATTGCTTATTGTGTTGGCTTGGGATGAGTTCAGTTTACTCTCAAAATTGTCCACCAACTTTGTTCAGTGGGAGAGAATTGCCATCAGTAGCCATCAAGGGCGAGAGAGAAGTTCTAGATTTCTTTTCTACTTCAAGCTTTCCTTCAAGCCTGACCTTCTGGAACAGGGCAGTAGTAGAACAGTGTTTTGTGCATGTATATAGTATATACAATATGCCAGTACCTCTTCTCAACCTTGTTTAGAAAGTCAGATGTCTCCTTGGTGGGAGCTTCCTCCTGGTTACAAACATTCCCAGATGAAACCCAGGAAAATCCTGCTACTCATAACAGTTGTGCCAGCAATTATTATTATGGCTTTTTGAAATATAGTTTAATTGCACCACTAACCTGTAAATATCACCGTGAATGGTACTTGACAGGCAAATCTATTGAAGGTTTAAAACAATCAGTCATCTCTTATTTTCTAATGTCAAGTCCTTTTTGATATGCCACACATTTTAGCTTATGTAAAGATTTTACCTACTCTTTTGGATATTTTGACTTCAGGCTTATTTTGGGACTTTGGGATTTGAGTGAATAATACGAAGCATGAATGGTGGACAGAGGAGAGCTGCATTATAATTTCACCTTGGAGATTTCCACTGTGGAGGTTTCCAAGATGAAATTACAAAGGTCAGGAAGAACATCAAGGGGTTGGATCTTAGTGATAGGTTTGAGTCAGTTCCAGTGGGTCTGATCTAGACCTTATGATGCAAAGATTCTTTCCCATCATTGATGTGGCCTGACATGATAATGTAACTTCTCAGTGAGACTTTGATAATGTAACTTCTCAGTGAGAATATGCAGATGGAGATACAAACAACAGTGAGAACTGAGAAGGGATGGGCTGCACTTAGGCTGGACTCTCTAGTGGTCACGTTATGACAGGTGTGAAACAAGAGGAAAGCTCCAACGGGAAATCGTCCCCAAACACAGCAAGCATCTGGACACTCAACACTCAAGCTTTGACCAGCAACAGCAGAGGCACACAGACTTTTGAAAAGCGGTTAAAACATGGTTTCCTACATCAATTGTCCTAGTTCCTGAAATGTAAAATAAAATAAAGCAAAATTTGAAACAATAAGAACCCCACAACTATTTCAAAACCCTTGTCAAATTTGTCTTCTTCTAAGGGAGACTGGGGGTGACAATTACAATATTCTCTTTTGCCAGAATATAATTGGTGAGCTTACATTTTAGATTCTCTTTTATTTACTTTGAATTACTTTTCTGGATCAAAAGAATGGGAAAAATACAAATGGGTGTTTTAAGTATTTTAAAATTTCAGGGGATATTTCAGAGTACATAGGCAGATACATATGTACATAATACACACTGAATTTGTAGTCTTAACTTGTCTTTTCTAAGCCATTTTTGACAAGTTAAGTGACATGAGTACTTTGCAGTCCATTTTTGCCCCAGTACAAACAAGAGAACCTGGAAACTTGGTACCTGGGGACTTGGAGTAATATCTGCATTATTAGTTGTTTCCAAGCTTTTTCTGAAACATCTTTTCAAACGCTAACCAGTGGTCATTTTATCTCAGTACACACTCTTCAAACCAAATGATTGTCATTCAGTAGGACTCTGAACAGTCACACAGTAGATTACCATTAAGGCTAATAGCAAGAACCAATTAATTGACTGAGAGAAAGATGTCCAAGGCCCGGCAACCTTCTGGTAAAGCAGATGAGTACCTGCATTTTAAAAAGCCTACAAAGGCTCAGGAAGGAGAGCCTGTCTGAAGCCCAATTAGATCAGAAAAAAAAAAAAATGTAGTTGTAAGGTTGATTTCCCTTCCAATTGTATTCTAAGCCAGAATGGTGGGCTTTTAGACCCATATACCTACACATATTGTATGGAGAAGGAGGCCTACCATTTAAGCTTTTCAGCTTCTTTCTGGGAGGCAGCAGAGGTTAACAGTGGGTGACAGCAATTATTCTTAGCCACACAGAACATTGTGTGGATCAATGGTTTTAAACTTCAGCATACATTAGAATAATCCAAAGAGCTCATTAAAACCCCCATTGTGGAGACTACTTCTGGCATTTCTGATGAAAGGATTTGGGCTGGGGTCTCAGGTAGGATGAAATAATTTGTATATTTTTAATAGATGCCCAAGTTGTTGCTGATGCTGAATCACTGTAGTTGCTTATTCTAAAGCACAGTATATATAGTTGCCCAAGTCATGTTAACTGCATTCCTAACACAAAGCTTTTCCATGTGGAATAAGAGCAATATTGAATTTTTTCCTCAGGCACTCATGAAATAGAGATAGATTCTATTGGTCTTAGTTCACCTATAGAAGGTTTTTAGGTTTAGAGATTTAAATACTAAGTTAACATATACAACAAACATGTATAAGAAAACAGGATTCAAACTCATGCTGTGGGCTCTGGCCTTCCTATGAAGAAAATATAATTTTCTGTATTAATAAATGTGATACCCAAGTCTATTTCTGGAATATTCTGTACTCTCCATAGGACATTATTTTAGTAAAAGCATTACAGTTCTCTCCTGCCACTTAGCTGATAGTCTCCCTATCACTTCAGGGTAATTAACACAGTGACTAAATTGGTTAAGCTTCTTGACTGAGCACAAACCAAAGAGTTGTTGATATTTTCCTTGTAAAAGCTGTGTGAACGTTTATTAATACCAAGGGCCTGTAGAAAGAGATAAATGGAAGGATTCAAGGGACAACCCAGGGAATTCAGTTTGTGAAGCATTAAACTGAGCAAGCTGTCAGCAGGCACAGTTAGAGATGGCAATTTGCTTGATTTAAGAGGTGGGGCTGGGGCAAGGGGTTGAGGAAGGAGACTGACATGAGTTTGTGTGAATGATAGTTGCCACTGTGGAAGGAAGGCTGAGTCTATTCAAGAGTTCTTTTCCTTAAGTAAGCACCTGCCTTTGATTGACAGCACAACCAGGATGGCTTAAGGCAGCCATCAGCACAAAATGCTTACGGTGCATATTGTTTTAAAAAAAGATTAAAAAAAAATATTTTCAGTATACTACTTCCTAATCAAATCTGAAATAGGTGTCAAATTTCACATGAGAGAATTGTTGAAATTAAAAAATTTGCAGCTGAATAATACCTCTATATAGAAATTTGTAATGAGAGAAAAATGAGTATTTTTATCCCAAAGCAGCTCTCACAGAAATTATTATGGTTATAACAAAAATTATCCATTTAAAATTTCTCTCTCTACATTGAGGCTTACAAGGTCACTTAGTCTGTTGTAATATCAGTAATGTTTGTTTACCTCCCCTCCCCAACACATTTGGCTTTGTGCCTCAGTACTATTAAAGCTGGAATGTATTACTACCACGGTGTTGAAATAGTTTTTGTTGTTTCTTAGGACATTCCAATTGGGATTCCATCAAGAGAAAGCTTACATTCATTCCACAGAAACACGCTTTGTTTTCATAAGCAGAATTCAGTTGTTTGCTATTTCTTCCTTCGTTCTTTCCTGGTGAAAATGTCTACATCATTTTTCTGTGTTTTATGTGCAATTTGAGATTGCTAAATAAGCATTTTAGCTGTGCAGCTCAGGCGATAGCTAGGGATATGATTTAAGAAGTCTTCATGAAATTCTCTTTCAGTAGTCATTTTCTCCATTACAAGGGGGATGTTTAAAAAAAAGTTGAACCTGTAACAAATGATATTCCTTTTTCATTTTTCTTCGAAGATGAAAACCTTGTACCTTTAAATAAATTGTTTGGGCCTGGTCACTGCATATCCTGTTTATAATTCATAGTATAGAACAACTGCTGTCAATCTCTTTCTCCTAAAAGACTGTTGTTAAGCATAATGAATGAAAAATAAAAGTGGAATTATTGTGGGAAACTGTGTGAACTTAAAGGTTACCCTTGGAAGAAAATTAGATTTGGCTTTAAGAAGGTCACTGAGTTGAAATACATTTCAATCATTGCATTTCCTACCGGATGCTTCTTCAAATGGAAGAAACTTCTCAGTACCTTCATGGAAAGGAGGTTGTTGTTTTTTCTAGCAGTGCACAAATCATTATTTTAGAATAAATCTTTAAATGTCAGATGCATGTGGCTTGACACTTGGACCTGTAATCAAACATAATGGGAAGCAACTGGTTTACAATGCAAAGCATCTTCAACCTGTACCCCTAAGTGGATGATTACAGGGAGCCACCAAACACACTGGGCCTGATGTGTTCTGAGAGATCTAGATAAAACCAAAGTCCCCGCATGTAGCGACAAGGAGGTTCAAATCCAGAGAGATCTGAAGATTGATAACTTCTGAAACAAATAGATACTCCTTTCCACATGAGAAAAGAGCCTTTGCGTCTCCTCTCTAATGATTACTAAGTACTCAAATGAACAGAGCACTGCGTACTCAGAGAAACTAAGGTCTTGTCTAGATACTGTCAGTAGACAAGGGCTGGAGTTGTAACTCATAGGAATGGAGCTGGATGTCACAAAGTCAAGAGCATCCAGTGACTTTAGTAGAAAGAACTTTAATAATGATGAGGCAAATGACCTTGTGGCAAGCTTTTCCCAATTTGAAATGTTAACAGATTGTGTATCAGACTCACACAGTGATTAGCTCATATAAGATTCTGTGATGTGCTAGTTGAGTATGAATCCATCATCTCACTGGTGAACAATAGAATATGAAATTTTGAAAAATAAGTATTTCTATTTTCATTAAAGGGAAGTTCCTCGATCAGTTTCAGAATGATCCCATTAAACAGCCTCAAACTGCTAAAATGTCTTTGGACCAAGATGAAAGGTTAATTTAATTAGGATGCTGTAATTGGATTCTGATTAAGTCCAGGCTAGTGTTAATTTTCTTAAATTATCCTGTTTAATTCTTTATACTACCTTATGATACTTAATACTGTAGAAAAATAGATTCTGGAAGATTATGGAGTTGTATAAAAAAACATAGACTCTGACATCTGATTTTAAAACTCTCTACTGGCTTGACTGTATTATTACTATTTTTCAAAACTTTAACTGAATGGAAAATTCAATCAATGATCCTGGAAGAAAGTCTCGCTAAACTGAATTTATGCCCCTATATTTTAAATTCTTTCTGATTCTTCGTCCACTGGTAATTATCTCTTTGATATCTATCTAGCCTCAATCACTCTAAGATAGCTGTTTGGTGAAGACAATATTAATAGACAGACAGAATAGTGCATACTCTCATACAGAAGTTCTGGTTCAACCATTGAAATATTTGCTATTCTCCTGCCCCCTACATTATAACCTGTGAAATGGTTATTCTATTTCTCCTGTGAGAACCTAAAAAAAAAAAAACAGGAATCAGAGACTTGCACTAGTTTGTATCCTCTCAGAGAACGAGTATGGAGAACATCCTCCTGGGAACAGGACAAGTAAAAACTTATCAGAAGAGGAGAACATCAAGACAATCTGACAAAAGCCATCTCCTGCTAAACACTGCAGCCTGTGCAAAACCTTCCTTCTTCTTTGTGGTTTTAAGGCATTATTAAACATATAGTCTCTTGCTTTAAGGGAACTCAAACAAATTCTTTTTTTTTTCAAAAAGCAAATCTAAGTTTGGAAAAAAGACATAATACTGCTGGCTGGAAAGCTGATATTGGCTAGTAGAAGCTCTGAAGAGGTTTGGCTTCATTCTAAATAGTTAAAAAGCAATCATTTTCATTTTACTAATGATATGACACATGGAGTTTGAATGTGTATATGGGAGAGAGAGAGAGAGAGAGAGAGAGAGAGAGAGAGAGAGAGAGAGAGAGAGAGAGAGCAGAGGCAGGTAGCGAATTTGGTAGGGGTAATAAGGGAGATGCAGGTAGAAGATGGGATCTGAAGATGATCAAAATATATTGTATGAAATTCACAAAAATTCAATTTAAAAGCAACAAAAAATACACAAGTAAGGACATGGTGATATAGGCGAGGACAGCAGCCAGCCACAGAGCTTCTTTGTACTGGACTCATTTCTCAGCCAAATGCAACCAGTTGTTGGGAGAAAAAGGTCCCAATTCATTCTGATGAAGAAAATACTCATTTAAAAAAATCAGATCTGTGCAGAATTTCTCTAAAGAACGGGAGCATATTTTCAACTTCATGTATACATTTACCATGACATCACATGTCTCAGACAGGACTTTGAATGTCAACTTTCTTTTAAGATTGTTGGTGACAGTTCTTGTTCTCAGAGTTCTCGACAGAAACTTTAACAACAAACATTTTTTAGAAATGTAATGGTAACGACTGATGTTAAAAAATAATTTTCAGTTTTCGTATGTTGCTATCCTTTGCTTAGATTCAATACCATAATAGTTCTGTTGATGAAATAGCACTATAATACTTCCTACTATTTCTAAGGGTAGGTGCTCCAAGTAAGGTCCAATACACAGTAAGGTTGTCTAAATAGGTTTCAGTGACTTTGTGCCTGTGCAAACCTATTCCTTATTCTGGCATGATTTCTAGGAGAGGTCTCATGGCCAACTAGTTAGCAGGGATGGTTTGCTTGTTCATGGGATTTGGGAAGGGAAAGTGCTAGACAGAAGATAATAGGAATATGTGAAAGTTGGGGAGTGACTCAACTGAGAAGGTCTAACCTAAATAATAGTAGAAGACCCCAGGCTGGGTGGAGGGTGATTAGGTATCTATCGGTGACAGGAGTAGTAAGATCCCTACTCCTTTTCTCCCAACATGCCAAAATATACTTTTAGAAGCATTAACTGATACATGGTTTCCTGCTTGCTTGGTAGTATGATTCAAGAGAAAAATATAAAATCTCATCTTATTAACTACATATTAACTACAGAATTTAACTTTGTCCAGATTCATTCTTTCTCTTTCTTTCTTTCTCTTTCCTTCTTTCTTTCTCCCTTCCTTCCTTCCTTCTCTCACTCTCTCCCTTTCTTTCTTTCTTTCTTTCTTTCTTTCTTTCTTTCTTTCTTTCTCTCTCTCTCTCTCTCTCTCTCTCTCTCCTTTCTTTCTTTCTTTTTGGTCATTTTGAGATAAGTTTCCCTGTAGCCCCAGCTAGCCTGGAACTCACTATATAGACGAGGCTGGCCTTTAACTCACAGAGATCCACCTGCCTCTCCTTCCTGGGATTAAAGATGTGCATGACCATGCCCTGCTCAGAATTATTTATTTAAGAGCCTGTTTTCAATATTTAACCCAATGGCAGAAGAAAACCCAATCAATCTAAAGATTCCCTACCCCAAATACTTGCTAAATGAAAGAGATAAAAATGTATTTCTTTCTTTAAGATTTTTACATTGGTTTTTGGAAAGATACATGCAGCTAACGTCATTCTAAGGAATTTTCAAACAACTTTGAATTTATGTCTTTAGCTAAAGAATAAGAATGTGCTTCTTTCTGTACTTTTTCACTTTATTTTTATAAAAGAAATGTGATATGAAAGAAACGAACCTGACATGAACTTCTGAGGAACCCTAGACACGTAAAATGAAGTTCATGTTATTCAGCACACATAATTTTTTTTAATGTACATTTCCCTAGAGTGTAGGAAAGATGGGAGAGAGAAGACCCAATGCTGACCAATGTCTGATTCTCAGAGCAATAATCTTGCAACTAGCATTCAAATTTTCTTGAATTTATTATTGCACTGGTTGAAATGGAAACTTTGGTAGAAAAAAGAATGAAAATAGCATTTGTATCGGCTGTGCCTGATAACTTTAATCACTGTTAGATCTATCTGGGCCTTGTGGGGTTTTTTTTGGCTAGGCCCAAGCTCAATATAGCATTTGCTGTATTGATTAAATATTATAACTAATTCTGAAATGCAAGTAATGTTATCAAAATGGAGTCATCTAGGTGCAAGTATTAAGTTACCAAGTTGGGTAATTTAGGAGCATTATACAGTAAAAAACGGAAGGAAGGAAATTACTGAAAATATTTTTATGAGACATCTGCACACGTCCAATATATTCCACAAAATAATTCAAAGATATGGAAAATGTGCCAAAAACATACTTTTCTTTGGCTGTGAAAGCCAAAATCTATATATTCCCAGTTTTGATTTTCAAATAAAACACAAGAATGAATTTAAATTATAATGCAAATTTATTTTACTTAAAGGTAATGACTTTCAAATATCTTATACAAGGGTACTATGTGATGAAATCCTACTTAACACATTTTCTTTGTGCCAAATTATTTCCTTTAAAAAATATAATCCTGTCAACAGTGTAGATAATTCTCACCCATATCACTATTTTAATCATACGATTTGATTATATGAACATTATTATTATAATTCAGTGCAAAATCTTTTAAGAGTTTTTTCTTTTAGAATATTTTTCAAAGTCTTACACTAAAATGATTTTAGCACTGTAAAGTTTCAGAAAAAAAATGTCATTTTCCACAAAACTAGCCATTTGGAATGTATCACTTTTAACAATGATATTAATGCAATTTAGTGCATTACTTTTTACATGAAACATTTTGGAAAGTGGTTACCAGTTTGGTCATTTAATACAGTTGTTCTTTATTTTTAGGAAGAATGGAATGTAAAGTGAAAAATCTGGCCTCCACATCAGAGGGTGGATCATTGTCTAAGTCAATAATCATAATTTTAGGAAAGATCTTACAGAATTGATCTCTATTATATGGCTTCAAATGAATCTAATAAAATTTTCTATAAATTAAAAACTCACTGAGAATGAGTTGAAAAGCTTTTGGGCCCAGTTCTTCAAGCTGAATAGGCAATTTTCAGTAGAGGGGGCTGTTAACCATGTTAATAAATCAGCTTTCCTTTCCTCCAGTACATTCTTGGATTTGGCTAAATATGCTTGTCTTTGTAGCCAACAAGTTAGGAGGGTTGGGCTTGGTGTGTTAACTATCAAAACAGACCCAGTTCCACTGAAGCTAGCTACTTCAAGTATTCCCACTTGGAATATTTGGTCATCGATGTGAATTTTCCTACCCTTTGCATACTTGAGCTGCAATAATCAGAGAAACATTTGACTCACTCATACGTCTTAGAAACATGAAGGCTATATGGTTTCTATATTTATATACTTCATCCTCGTAGAGACTCCCATAGGGGTTGAAGATGTATGTGCTGCTGATTTTTCCCACTCTATACATTCATATATTGGATGAATAGGAGGCTAGGGGGATGGACACTAGGGCATTATGAATGTAATTCAAAGAGCTATAAAATCAGTAAGGTTGTCGCATGCAATTCTAGGATGCCACCTATCCTAAACATCTATAGAGACACAATACTGTGTTCTAATACCTGCTGTCCAGGTGGAATGTTGTTTGATTTTTTTTTCCTATGACAAGTTTGTTCTCAGAAAAAAACAACATGTGTCACTTATAGTATGAGTTTTCCCCGATTGTTGAGAGGTAGCAGCAGGCATCAGTAAATCTACTGCATGCAATAGGAGCAGCCAGCTAAAGAAATACAAAGTCTGACAATAGGTAAAGGAAAAATTCTGAAGTGATGTTTTTTCCTAAAAGTAAATAAACTATGATTTATAAAGTCATATATTTAAATGTCCCTTGGGGGATTAAATCAGAAAACTTTTGACAAAACTGAAAATGTGGAGATCCTGAGTGCATCTTTTAGGACATCTTGGCAGACTGAAGAAAAGTCACAGTAAGCTGGATACTTACCATTTCCTGTGAACTGGAAAATGGAAGCACTCTCTCTTTTGGGAATTCCACCTTTGTGGCTGTTCCTTCTATAGGAAGGACATTCTTTGCTTTGGGAGATGGTGATCCCCTTTACCATGATATCTTGTAACAGTCACAATGTAAATGCACTAAAAGCATTGTATAATTTTTTTTTGATCTTTTTGAGACAGGGTCTCTCTGTAGTCCCGGCTGTCCTGGAACTCACTATGTAGACCAGGCTGGCCTTGAACTCACAGAGATCCACCTGCCTCTGCCTCCCTCTGCCACCCAGGTTTAAAGACGTGCGTCACCACGCCTGGCTGTATAATTTTTTTTTTTTTTTAAAGAATGAAATACTTAACTATTTCAGTTTTCTGTCTTCCTCAGGCTGTCTTTGGAGGCAGCAGAATGCCATCAGGACTACACAACCTTTGTAGTGTGCTGGAAGATGTGGGAACAATGAATATGGCAAAACATAATGTTTGAAAAGAATGGTAAAAACCCACAACCCATCATAAGAAATCTCTAGGGAGATATGAGCACAAGCTAGTGAATACATTCATAATAACATACATCCTCAGAAAGATAAATGGGATTTTTGCATGTCTTTTCTATATGACCCACCCACTTATTTATCAGTTGATATTCACACTTATTTCTGCCAGTTTCACCAATAGCTAGAATGTCTTAGCCAAAGAACTGATCGTTGTTACAAAAGATGGATGCTGGTGGTAAGTTACTATGAATTGTACATTGTCAATCATGAAATGACCAAATGCTTCTGCGGTCATGAAAGTGTACCCAGGACTTACTCTGGATGTAGCTGTCCGAGGTCAGAAAACGGAAATCAAAATCAAAAGAGACTCCACATTTCCAGCTAAGAAACTGAGAAAAGTCTTAATGGAGCTGATTTGCCCTAGAAAACAGGGTTACATCATCTCCTAGAAAAACAAATCCAAGTTCTTCCATAAAGCTCTCGGATGAATGCAGAGCAAACCATTCATTCTAGCTTCGTTTTGATAGATTTAGATCAGAAATGTGAGAGCTGTAGAGTCTCTAATGGAACGAGCCTAGTGTGGAAAAAAGCAGAGGGGATGGTGAGCTTTCATTACTGGTGAGGTCACGTCCTAGATGGTATGACATCAGGTAAGGGACATTTGTCAATCTCTCTAGGCTTGTTTCTAACAGCAAAGTGGAAGTTTAATTTTATATTTGAAAAGCAACAACAACAAAAATTTAGTGCATTGATAATACAAACCACAGAAAACAAGGTTCTATAAAATCTTCACTGGTGGAGGAATTGTATAAGGATCATCAAACAAATTAACATTTTCTCATAAGAACTTGAGAGTCACTCAGAAAATTTGGTTAATGCCTATTAAATAGTCAAAGGTACCACTGGATCACTTAAATACTAGCTATTAATTTTATATAAACCTGAGGATTGATATCCAGGAGACATATCAATTGTTTTATTTAGGGAGAACATTTAAATTGTGCCTTATTTCCTTGACATTTGAAAGTGTGTCACACATGACCACATAATATGATGAAGAGTTCTATGGAAAATTTTAATAATCAGATGAATAAAGTATCATTTACATGTAGCGAGTACATAGATTCTAGTATATTAAGAGGTTTCTTTTTATCTCCCCTACAAATTCTTATTCCATTTCTGGCATCAACTCTTCTTATGTGCTTTTGATTTTGTGCAATATCAAGTCAATAAATTATATAAGACAGAGGGTCAGAAATTATTAACATAAAGCAAAAGTTCTAAGAGGAGTAAAAAAGAATTACAACATGTGATGCTAAGTGAGCAATTTACCTGTGTCTCTTTAGAGGTAACTATGTTTCTGGTAATCAGTTTTATTGGGACTGCATAATTTGATATAAAACAGTGCACACTAAAAGTTGCCTGACCTGTAGCAGTTTCTCAATTCATGTTCGTGGGTGCAGAAAGGTAGAAGATAGAGTTATAAGGAAAGGTGAAGGGGAGGTGTACCCCCATGTTTCTCACAGCATCACAGACAGACAAACATCCTGGCTCTCTGTGCTGCTCTTGGGAAATTTAAAAGAGAACATTCCATGACCAAAGGGGGTCATTTGCAAGAGCTTGAATCCTTGGTGGCTACTTTCTTTCAGATGAGGTTACCAGTTGCACAATAAAACCTTTTTGGTCTTTATTTCTTCAAAACGTGAAAACAAACAACCAAGAATGAACTAGATGACAATGAGGAAAGGAAACATTATACAGGACAGAATATGCTGTGTCATGGTGATTAAATCAGAAACAATTAGAAACTTTATTTTTCTGTGTCAATAATGTGTACCATTTATAAGGAACACCACTGCTAGTGCCCTCCCCCTAAAGCCGTGCACAATACACACAAAATAAAACAATCAAACAAAAAATGAAACAGTTTTACACATAATAATTAATAACAACCCTGAACAACCAGAATCATATTTTCCCTAAGCATGAAAATTGAAAAGGTGAACGAACCGAAAAGCTTTGAAATTGAAATTGACCAACAGCAAGGCTTTCTTGAAGTTCTCTGCGAAAATTCACTACGGGATTATTAACATTTAAAATATGGCTAAAAATGAGTGCAAATCTTTCTAATTTTTAAACAACTTATATCCCTTGACTATATTTACTTGGTATATCTATGCTACCTTTCCATTTTTTTTAACTCTAAAAACAAAAAACCCCAAAAAGAATGGATTAGAATGTGCCCCTAAGGAGTTACTAACGTTGGTGGACCATGTGAGATCAGGGGCAGTTACCAGCAAGTGCCATTGCCACATAGATAAACACAGGTTAACGGAACCTCTCAGCGACTTGGTTCAACACCATGGTTGCCTTTCTTGGTCTAAAGTAGGATGATGAGTATATCTGCAAGTTGGCCAAAGCTGTTTTACATTCTCTTAAGGAAAACCTTGGATATTTGGACAACTGTTTTTGCTGTACAATTTTAATGTGATTATGTTAAAAAGAGATCAGAATTATTTTTTGCTTGCAAGATAAAACTGCTTCACCATGGTTGTATTAACTCTTACTCCTGGAACAGTAATTATATTCATTGTCTTACTCCCCTGCGGGCAGATGTCTAGGCTGTCTTGGTCACTGTACAACTCCCAGGGGGCAGCACTTACCTGAACTTTTAAATGGGCAACCAACATTTAATTATTCACTCAGTCACTAAATGTTTATCAAATAAAAAATGGTTATGATCACCGAGTGGAAGAAGAAAATAAGTTTCAGCAACATTTATTTCTTAAGCATCTTAAAATCAATTCAGAGGGCCAGAGATACCTCAAGAGAAGTCTCTGTGGGGTGGGCAAAACCATTGCATTTTCCCTCATTAATGGAATCACTATTTTGGAACGTTGGGTTATCCTTTCTCTTTGGTATTTTTAAATAGAAAGAGCTGTTCTTTTCAAAGTGTTAAAAACTCCCCAGTGTGATCTTGCAGTCCTACTGAATCCTTTCCTTTCAGTAATACATAAAGAAGACCAACTTCTAAAGGCCCATTGATCACACTGGTTTCTTGTCCACTCAGTTGTTGCTGATGAATTCAGGGGTTCTAGACTGGAAAGTGAATGACATAGGGCTCAAAACAGCCTTCTACGTAAAAAAATAAAATGAACTAGCACGATCTAGCGCCTGTGCCAGACAGAGCAGATGTGCAATAAATACTTTGGGGGAAGGGGTAGCATGGAAATGGTGGCTTTAAAAATCCAGGCACATTGAAAGCACCCACATCTCTCCAGTGCCTTTCTCTTCAGCCTTCCTGAACTAATGGGTGATTCTTAGAGGCTTATGATGCATTCTACATGGCTACTATTCCGTGAACATCTTTGTAGTTTGCCTGCTATCCTCTCCATAACTTTAATTTATCCTCCACATGACAGTTATTGCTTCTTAGAAATCAGCATGCAGATTCATGAATGATAAGCCATTGTCTTCTTTTATCCCTATTAATAATCAAGTCAGTAACAACACAAAAGTAACAACTCAGGTGAAAAGAAAACTCACTTGTGTCTTCAATGTCCAATCAACATTGCTGATGGGAGAACAGTATTTGCTATACTCTACTATATACAGATATACGCTTTGCTTTGTTTTATTTGTTTTCATCCATGCACTGTGTAACGGGTATCACAACAACATTCCCAAACAGGCACATGAAGGAGGAGCAAATGTTCAGTCATGACAGGAACAGGACTGTGCAAGCTGTGGATGCCTCTGAAATAAAAACTGATGGCCCATCCCAGGCAACAGCAACATGGGACCTGGACACATGTTGATGCAGATGGAAAGGATGATGGACTATTTGAGTGGGATTAGTCTTCCTGTTTGCCTGGAGAAGGATGGGTAGGCAGGAGGAGAAGGTTGGGGATGGGCTATCAGGGGAGTTAGCTGGGCTGGAAGGAATAAGGGCCTTGCTAATCACAGTCTAGAGCTGAAGAGATAAGGACTAAAGGGTTCTGCATGTTCCCGGGAATCTAGGCACATTATCCCTGTACCTGTTGAACAAGAGTGCCAGGCAGCATATCCTTAGGCATCAGCCTACATCTAGAGCCATCACTTTTTCCACGCGTCTTCCTGGAGGCAGCTCCACCTCTGCTTGCTCACATTACCGAGGTTAGCATACAATGTGGTTACAGAGTGAAGATGTGCATCTTTCTTCTTCCACGCCCAGATTGTTCTTAATCCAAAGTAATGTTTAAAGCATTTGGAGGAGGCGAGGAAAGAATCTTAATGATTTCAATATTTATCCCAAGCCTATCTACTTTGGCTGGATCACCACCTCTCATAAGAAGTAAGATCCCGATGCTCTGAACAAAACAAAACAAAAATAAAAGCAAAAGCTAACCATCAGCCACCTCCCCAACCCTATTAAAAACAAAACAAAATAAAAAATTAAATCAAGAAAGCAAATCAAAGCATGACCCATTTATGAACTTGGAGAGAGCACAGTCTTTCTAGGCTGAGCTACAAGATGGCCCTGCCTCCATGCCTTGTTCAACACGATGATGCCTGGGGAAAAAGAGGTGATGGTTTCTGACTTCCGCCCTGGTACAGAGTATGCTCTTGCAGCTGGATTCCATCAGCGCGAAAGTGAACAATGACAAATGTCAGTTTCCTCTGTTCATTATACATAATTTTCTGTTTTATATATGTATATATAAATTTACTATATCTGCTTGTTCATTTAGAAGCCTTTTATGTGGCAGTAGGCCTCTAGGGAGGAGAAGAAAATGTACAAGAGCCACAGGAGCACAAAGAGGCAGGACGTGAGGAGCTTGGCAGTCCGGGGCCCACCCAGCTCACCTCCGATTTCTGGCCTCCGCCGATACAGCAGCACCCCCACATTGATGAAAGCAAAAATGGTGAAGAGAGTGACAGAGAAAGCTAGTGTGCCAGGAGACACCTTGAACTGTTCCCCATTGGCTGCGTGGTAGATGGCAGCGATGGACCAGGCCACACCAATTCCCAGAAAGACATTCACCGCGTTGCTTCCAGTGACGTTGCCTATGGATGCATCTGCATACTGGTCCTGGGTGGCTGCCACTTTACTGGCAAAAGTGTCTGCAGAGAAAGAAGAGAAAAGCCATGACACTCAATTAACCTTTTACAGATACCCATGGACTGCTGGGAGTTTCCCTGTGCAGTCTAGAATCAAACCCCGAGTGTACTCCCAGTGACCCACAGCAGACTTCTGTATTTCTTTGAATCAGTTTTAAGGTCAAAAGAACAAGACACAGATATCAGGAGTCAAGGGTTTGGTGCTGGCTGTATTAGTGGTAGAGGAAGTGATGTTAGCCAAGTTCTTTATCCACAGACACCATAGTTCTTTGTGTGCTGAGCTTGCATGGCAGAGTATTTTTTAATTTTTTAATTTTTAATTTTTTATTTTTTTAGAAGTTTCACAGCCCAGCTATATCAGAATCCAATGGGGTCCTTCAAAACACAGAAGATTACAAGGCTCCATTCAGCTGTTCTTAGTCGTAATCCTGGAGTCCGGGAATTTATTTTAACTGCATCCCAAAAGATTTCTAGGTCACTACAGGTTGAAAAGGCTACTGGAGGGTAGTACAAAAAAAAATGCTGTATTAGCAACTATTGCTTACAAATGAGAAAGTTAAGGTGTTGGGAGGGATTTCCAAAGAATCAGGAACAAGTCAATACCAGGACTCAAAAGAAATAGACTATAATAGTAGCTGACATTTGCCTAGAGTCTCATGAATAGGAAAGTAGGTTCAACTATATGATGGTATTGATTGTGATAACAATTCTATAAGGCCAGGAAATTAGGCTGAAAAATGCTAAGTAATGAGTGCCACGTCACACAGCTAAGGAAACCATGGTGAGGTGTGAGCTCCTGCCTTCTGTCTTTAAGATGCATGGTTGTTCAATGTGCCACCTTACCTGTCACTGTGCCATAGATACCAATGAGCATCCTCAAAGCTCTTGTTAACCAATAATCCTGACTATGTCTTTTTGTGACAAGGAAAATCATGACTCATTAAAGGGAAAGGGCTTTGAAAAAAAATAACTTATACTTACTGATGGGTGGAATACAGAGATTTCAAATCATCTCTTTACAATGAACTCTATGAACCTGGGTGGGTCTCAATTCCACATCTGTGAAGTGGGGCTCCTGATACCCATTTTCACTGCTGTTTTTCAGCTGGACTATAATATGCAAAATGCTGTTTATGTTTCTTGGCAAGGCTAGCTCTGCATTGTTTTTCAAAGACAATACAAACAGAGCAATCTAGATTATTTTAAAAGTTGGGGCAGAATGTGACATAGGCATACTTATTAATCATTAATGTATTCAGTTTCTTTTTTATGTGATTCTTAGTTTCTGACATCAAAGTTCTTTCCAGGCTGGTAAGATGGCTTCTGGATAAAGGTGATTGCTGCACAAGCCTGTCAACCTGAGTTCCATCCTTGAAACTTATATAAAAATTGAAGGAAAGCACTAACTCTAGAAAGTTCTCTTCAACGTCTACACCCATGCCATGATATACATGCACCCCAACACACACACCACACACACTGAAACATAAAAATAAAGTTGCTTCATTTATCTTTATAGAGTACCATGAACAGTATGTTTACGCGAGAGGTTGATAACAGTTATATTGAATTCATATTTGCAAAGTGAGCAATGGTGAGTGTTATCGGCCTATCAGCTTCGATCTTACCTGCTCTGAACAGCAGAGAGACATGGGATATTTGAATCAGTTTCTTCTCTCGGCTCTATTCTATTATCAATGTCCTCACTGAATAAACTTCCATGGGAATGGTAAAGCCTTCATGTTTATATCATCCTGTATATTCACTGCTTTATGATAGAGGAGAAGGCTATGGAGGCTAACCAGAGCCTACTGCACTTGCTATATCATCTGCTTTCTAAAGAGGAGCTGGTCATTCCTGAGGGCTCATCTCATTGATTTTGATCATTGTCTGTGATAGATGCAGATTTTATGCCTGTTCTGTAACAAGAAATGAAGACAAACCCTGGTTGTTCCATGCCAGGGTGCTAAGAAGGCTGGATGCATATTCTCATTAACTATTTCACAAGCTTATGGACCAGATGTCATTATTCCTTTTTGCAGTTTTAGAATCTGTGACCTCCTTATTTTATGCCTCTTAGATAGGGTCTTGAACAGCAGAAAGGAATTTTCATGCCAAGCCTGATTTCAGAGTCCATTCCTAGTCCACACCACATTACCCTTCCCAGGAAGGGTAAAGGTTGCATTCCTCTTAGTTCATTTAATGGTTTTCTAATCCTTCTACTCAGAAACTTTGAAGCAGGTTATCATTAAATGGCCTTCTCTGTATCAAGGGGGGCAGGACTGAGAAGGCACAAGCAGTTTGATAATCCACCTCCTGGATTTGAGCTGCCTTCTGCTTTCTTCATCACTCATTGCAGCCTGATCAAGATCCTCAGAAACTGGTGAGCCAAAGCAAAGCCAGACAAATCTTAATGTTCTTGGTATTTCATTATTAAGAGTTATTAGGAGCTGCTGCTACAGTCTCAAAGAAGTTTTTGTGTTTTTTTTCTTCAAGGGCAGACAGTGCAGGGGAACAAAGAAGTTAAGAAATGAGAGTCCAGAGAGAGATAAAGCAGCTTAGAGTGGAGGAGCTGCTGCCCAGGATGCCTTGAGCTGTTGTTCTGATCTGAAGTGGCTGCTAGCACTGTCTGATGGTGACAGATGGCTGGTCACATGAGGTAGGACGGCAGAGTTGGTGGGAGACTTTTCTCTATAATGCAGGAACAGGTGATAGGCCAGTTCCCCTCCTCTGATACAGGGTGCCCAGAAAATTGCTACCTGGGTGCCCTGTCGCCATTCTCTGAATGGCAACCTCTACCAGTACATTCATACTAAGTCTATGGCAGTTTCCACTCAATGTAATTTTTTTTCAATAGCCTGTTTATGTGAATATTGCATGAATGTTTTGATTTGTAACAACAGGTTCCTATTTTCAAATGCCTTTCTCTGGAGTCCCTAACAATTAAAAACTAAAATAACTAGCTTGTTACACATAAATAAAACATGTTCTGGGCCTCTTTGAGTCTGGTAGATTTTATTTCCATGGATTATATATTCATTTTAAATTCAAAAGCTATGTAAAATTGTAGGAATACATGCCAATCCAACCCATTTACCTTAACACTGATAGTGATAATTCTAGTATCCAAATGAAGTGTGATAGGGTCTCCCCAGATTACCTTCTGTTGCCACTTTGCTTCTTTGTACACCAAGAAACACATCCCACACCATATGTAAGGGATTGCTAAGCCCTACCCTGAACGTTAAGCCTGCAACCTGATTGAGTTTAAGCAAGATAACTGCTCCTGTCCAAAGTAAAATCCAAGAACCAACTTCTGCCTTGGTCTCAGGAAGGAATGTAATCATGTTCAGAGGCTGGCTCATCAAATACGAAGATGGAGGAATCAGATCTCTAAATTCAGATGCACTGACAACTGTATGCATCTGATTCCCTTCGTGCACCCTCTAGTCCAGCTATTCGTGGTCACTCTTGCCTTAACTCCCACTTTGAGCTCTAAGCAATTTTAGGTTAGTTGTAAAATCTCAGACTTTTGGTCCTGTTTTCTTAGTACGTATGACTGTAAATCAGTCAGAGGAAAGATTTTACCTAGAGGCAGCATGACTGGAATTAAGTCACATATCACAAAGTTAGGCCATAACTGTTCTCTGTAGGTCTGTTTCAAGTTTACTTTATATGATCTTGGGCAAGTCATCTGATCAGTATACAAGAATAATACCTTCTTCTTTTCTAGAGGAATTATTTTATAACTTGGATTTCTTCAACTTTATAGCTACTTACGGAATGAGATTTAAATAGCTCTCCTACAGATGGACACAGTGTCACAGGTCAGACACAGGTCTCTGTGTTATACTTCAAAAGGCTTCTCCTCGGCGGGCTCATCTTACTCTCTATTCTAGGCATGCCTTGAACACAACTGCCCAGTTCTGAAGTGATTTGTGCTGAGGAGCTATTTTTCTGAGCTCCAACCATGTGATGGAGACATGGTTGCTTTTCCTCAAATGTACATATTACTGACCATCTAAGACATAGCCCAAGATGTCCAGAGTTTCATGGTATCAAAGTGAGAGAAACTTCACCAGGGAGATCCCTCAGTCTTTCCAACTATCTGAAGGTTCTTTTGCAAGTTTTTTTTTTCCATCTCCAGTTTCATCATTAAAAACGAATTTAGAGGACCCTGAAAATTCTTTCTCTCTATTGTTTGGGTCTGCCACAATTTAATACACATATTTAATACATCAGTGTATTAAATCTGTATATATGCTTTTGGTGCTCTTTCTGTAGGAGTTTTTGTAGGACAGCTGTTTTCCATTGCAAGTATCTGAAGATTCTAGGAAGAGACAGACCCGACGATGTTGCATTAATCAATCTGTGTCAGTTTTTATGAAATTAAACTGCACACTGTAACCTTTTACCTTTTAATATTAGATAAGAAATGTTGACAAAGTTATTAACTTCCACTGACTTGAGCAGTTGTTTACCTCCATGAGGGAAGCCACAGTATAAATGTGGGCAGAAGGACTTCTGTCTCAAAGGCAATCTTCAGTTTTAATAATGGTTGCACACTATTGGCATCAAAAATACATGGAAAGTCTCATTTACTGAAATGTATATTTGAGTTCCATTCTAGGCTGACTCACTCTGACTCTGTAGGGAAGAGAATCAGGAAGATGCCTTTTAACAAGTGTCTTACCAAGGTAGAGAACCACAGTTCTAAGATGTAGAAATGGGGGGAATTGTTCCAGTGCCACAATGTGGGGCTATAATAGGAGGATTTGATGCTGTTGTTTAACCAATCAGAAGTGAGAGCAACTGGTTTCTCATGGAGACACTGATGACCCAGATATGATGGTCAGTTTGCTCATAAAACAACTTGGGTGGGCTTGGTGGAGGTGCTGGGGCTGGCTAGCTGTAACTCTTCTCACTGTGAGTTATGCAATGCCCTTATTTATTTATTTATTTATTTTTAAATTTTAGCATAGCTACATTGAAAGACCAGTGGAGTGGGGGGATGAGATCTATGTAAATTAACTGGACTCTGGAGCCATTTCTGAGAGAAGATAAAGTAGAAAGATAATCTATTTCATAGGATTGAATGGACTGATTCACCATGAGTGGAATCTAATGAGGCTTTAATACTATTATTTATTTCTATAACAAGACAGAGCTGGAGAATTCATAATTATTGGAAACCCTTCTTATGTGTCTAAACTCTTGGGGGAACTGTAACACCCTTCAAAAAAGACTTAATAACTCTGTTGTTAAAGACATATTTATTTCTATGTGCATAAGTGTTGTGCCTACATGTAGCATGCGCGTTATGTATGTGCCGAGTACCTGCAGAGGCCAGAGGAGTGTGTCTGATTCCTTGTAACTGGAATTGCAGGTGGTTGTGAGCTACCAGAAGGGTGCTAGGAGTTGACTCTGTGTCCTCTACAAGAACAGCAAGTGCTCTTAATTGCCGAACCATTTCTCTAGCCTCACAGTCTTGTGCTTTTAAATGTGATATAAAATATTCTTTAAAATTAAAGAGATCCTTATTTTGAAACTTTCATAAAACCCAAATCATCAAAAGACATTAGAGATCTCCTGATAAAGTCCTTAATCTTCCAAATGGCTAAGGCAGGGGCTGATAAAATGATATTTATGCCCCACCTCCCCCCATCCTTTGCTCCCTTCTCTGTGCTCTTCTGCCTGGTTCTTGTGGAATTCACACAGAAATGGTTTATTCAGGTGCTTATTTTTCTGTTCTCATTGGAGGGCCTTATAGGTTTGGCCTTGGGTTATAACAGCTATTTACCCAAATCAATATGGAAATACCCTTCCCACACCTGTTCACATGAAAGCAATCCCTATTTGGTCTCCAAGTGGAGTTACAGAAATTAAAGAATTACTGAAGTTTAATTCATTAATGATGAGTTAGAGAAGGGGTTGTAAAAACTGAATAAGGGAAAAACACTGCCCATAAAAGTTGTCCTTCTGAAAAAGAAATAGAGGCAATGTCACGACACATTTCTAGAAGTGAAGGAAACAGGTTAAAGCTCCAGGACCCATGCTGGCGGGTCAAAGCCCCAGCCACTTGCTTGCCATTTCTAGCCTTAACTGCAACTTGGAATCAGCTGATAGCTTTTGGAAAGAGCAGCTTGTTTGGTCCTTCCCTGACTTTGTACTTCATTGATCTGGGGTGAAGCCTCAGCAACAGACTGTTTTAAAGCTTCCACAGCCAGGTTGAGACCCATTCCTCACAATCCTGGCTTTTTCCTCCCTGTAAAGACAATGGTATCTCTGCTAGAATACAGAAAAAAGGTTCTACCAGATGGCTAGGATGGACATGTAATCAGCAAAAGGGAAACACTTGCTATCAAATGGCAAATTATTTTTCATTTTAATGTGTTAATTTGAATGTATGCATTTTGCAAAGGTACTCCTAAGAGTTAGATTTCCTACTATGTACCTGAAATTCTGCTATATTGCAAGCTCACAGAAATGCCAATTCAAAGAGAAAAATAATAGTTTTTTCTTCAGGAACACAAAATATAGAAGAAAAAGAAGAGAAATTATTTGTACATCTTTCCAAACTAGAGTTTGACACATGTTAAGAGAAAATGACAGTCTTCCAACCTAACAAATCTCAAACAAAACTTTTAGTGCCATGTTCACAGATGCTGGAGAGCTGAGGTTCCCTCGCCGGAACTCCTAGGATCATGGCATTTAATAAAATTTACTAAAAATCCCTGGTTCTATTTTTTGTTGTTGTTGTTGCTGCTGCCCAATAAATGTCCTGAACTTTTTATTTTAATTTAAATTTATTTTATTTTATTTATTATTTTTATTTTATGTGTATGAGTATATTGTCTGCATGTAGGTAGGTGAATCTGTGCCATTGAGTGCCCACAAAAGTCAGTAGAGGGCATCAGAGTCCCTGAAACTGGAGTTATGGATGGTTGTTAGCTGTCATGTAGGTGCTGGGAATGGAGCCTGAGTCCTCTGCAAGGGCAGTCAGTGCTCCTAGCAGCTGAGTCATCTCTCCAGCCTCTATTTTTTTAAAGTTTTTATTTCTTTAATTATGTGTATATGTGTGTGTATGTGTGGATTTATGCACATGAGTGCAGTACATGCACAGTCCAGCAGAGTGGGATCCCCTTGAGCTTGAGTGGTGGTTATGACCGCCCTCCCAACATGGGAACTGAACCTAGGTCTTCTGCAAGAGCATATGTGCTCTTAAACACTGATCCATCTCTCCAGCCCCATCCCGAGTCTTTTACAGGAGTCTGGTGATTCTGGGGAATGGAAATTGCTTTACATATTTAATTTCTTGTTCACTCCCTCCCTCCTTACTTTGGTTCTGAGGAAACCCATGATCAAACTAGCCTAGTGGGGAGAAAAGCAGGAACCTTCCTCACTGACTGACTCCAGACAGTAATGAGTGTTCGGAGTAGACTAGAATATGCATACTTACAGCCCGGTGACGTCACTTTTGACTTCTATTTTTTACTGAATAAAATAAAAATGCCTTATGTAAATTACAGTGGTAGAAGTTCCAATTTGTGCTTGATAAGTAAGAGAAATGAAACCGATTGATCTGGGAGAGGTTTTTTGGCTCTGGTTGAACCTGGTAGACAGGCAGCTGGATAATGACCATGTTATCCTTTACTGGTTCTCATGGTCATTGAGATATTGAGTAAACTGAGGCTAAGGTAGGTAGCTAATCTGTTCATCTGGGTCTGTGCTATTCTGTAGGTAGCTATTATTGGTACTGAGGAATACTGGTCCTAAAAATGCTGATCTGTATAATCCAGTTTTGGTAATAAGGAGCCCAAGCTGTGGAGAAAGATCTGGTCCTGCTTTCATTTTCCATGTACTAAGTTATCATCCCTTAGGCTAACTAACCTCATAGGCCTCTGATACCTCATCTGTAAATAGGGAAAATATGCGTCCATTTGTGTGTGCTGTTAAGATATAATACAAAAAGGCTTAACATGATACCTGGGAAGTTGATAGTTCCAGAAAATGTTACCTCTGGTTGTTTTCAGAATTCATTTTTTTCACTAATGAAAATTAAGTGAAATTGTTATGATCTTTTATTGAAGTTTTCCTTCAAGGAGGTTATGGTTTTTGTTAGTAATGTGTTACTAGCTATGGTTAGTAGTCTTTGTTAGGAATGTGGGAGAACATGGTTCTGGCTATGATGTCCACACAGGATGGTGGTGACAAAGCCAAGAGTGAGCATTTATTGGGCTTCACTAGGTTAAGTATATGTGAATTCTCATTAGTAGACAGTACAACCGCATGTGTACACTATTACTAGGCCCATTTTATAGATGTGTAAACTAAAGTATAGAGCATAAGAAATTTGCTCAAAGTAATACCACCAATAAAAGCTAGGGTTCAGTTCAAAACAAGCAGGACCCTGGCTGGGGTCTAGATTTCTTAATCACCAGCTCACATGGCAGTGACCAAGATTAGACCATGGACACATCTTAAATTTGAACGGACTCAAAGAAAATAAAAGGAATCTTTATCCTGTTCTCTGCCAACTGTACTACAGGATCTTAAAGTGGCTGATCATTTGAAAGAAAATGAATAAAATCCTTTTCTGTAGGAATATCAGCTTGGCTTCTTAAGCAAAATGCTATATTAAAAAGGATTGGAAACAGATTAAGAGAGAGCTACTTAAATGGAAGACCCTCTAATCTTTCAGGCAGATAGCAGTAACTGATACCAAAGTAAATTTTTTATTCTTTAAGTTCCTGGCTTCTCTTGGATCACATTTGCATTGTCTTTCTGTGGTACGTAAAAATAATGTGAGTAAACTATTTTTAAAACAGCACCAAGTTTTTGATATTTCTACTTTCAAAATATGATTCTATTACTTTTATAATAGAACTTTATTCACCAAGTCTATGAGAGCAAAAAAAAAAAAGGTAGGATTTAGTCTGGCAATATTTGGCTAATTTTGAAAAGAAAAAAGAGGGAGATGTGGGGCTAAATACACAGCTGTGTCAGTCAGCATTTCCCTCTACAGATGGTTTGTGATGCAGAAACTGACTTCCTATGCAAAGACAAAGACAATCAATGCTTCCTGCACAGACCTGTGCCCAGTCCATTACTCCAGTCTCAGTTCTCCCATCCTCCATCCCTGTGATGGACATCTGCTTTCTTTTCTTCTATGCTCTGTTATGTTTCTGGGAAAACCTATCTCTTAGTTGAATGCTCTCAGATGATCTCCTCTTCAAGTCCTTTTCTAGAGATGGGAAAATATATGTACTTTGGAGCTAGATGTCTTGATAGAGCCAGAGTTAAATAGGAGGCTCTGGCAGACACCTTATAGTAGAGACATGCCCCAAACTCTTTCTCATCAATAGGTGGCCTTAGTGGATTTTGATGAAACTTCTGGTCAGCTCAATTATACTATAATGATTGATTCTGTGGCTCTAAACAATAAACTAAAGACACCCAGCATGCTCCTCTGTCCTAGGAATATTTACCCAATTATTTATTCCACACACAGTCTCTTTTTGAATGGGTTGCTTTGTCCATTGTAAGTTCAGATAAATATGAATACTCTTTAAAATAACCAAATAGAGGCAACTCAGTGAACAGAAAATGTCAGTGTATACAATCTCAATCCAACTGCGGGGTGGTGGAAAGGAAGAGGGAGGGTTAAGGGAAAGGCAGGAGGTGGGGGACAAGTAACACTTAAGGACAGGTACAGGTGCACTTGTGGGGATGCTAAAAGGTTCTGATTATTTCCTATGTGACTCTCACCTTGCTGTGATGTGGTGTGGAATTCCCTCATTAGCTTATTCCTACATAAGAATACCTAACTGTCTGAGGTAAGAAGAGCACGAGGCTCCATGGAAAACCAAGAGCTCTGAAGCTCATTGGTTCAGATCTTCTGTTTCTAAGAATTTAGAAATAATTTTTATAGGCATAAAAGTTTATATAAAGACTTGGTCCTTGCAGTTTATATTAATGAAAAATTATTAAAAACTGTATTGTCTAATATGTTTGATAAAATAAATTGTAATTTTATGTAATACTTTACAGCTGTTAAAATCATGATGTAAAGGTACTATATAAGAAAAGTGTCCATGACACACTGTTAGGTGACAAACAGGCCATGTGACCATATCTAAGAGCAGTTCACTTAAAAAGTGTGGGTTGGGCTGGAGAGATGGCTTAGTGGTTAAGAGCACTGCCCCCTTTTGCAGAGGACCTGAGTTCGATTCCCAGCACCCACATGGTGGCTAACAACAGTTTGTAACTCCAGTTCCAAGGATTCCAACACCTTCTTCTGACCTCCCTGGGTATTGCATGACATGGGTGCACTTACATACATGGAGGCAATGCATTCATAATCATAAAATTAAAAAAATAATAAAATATTAAAAACTGTGGGTCAATATGTGATGTGTATGTATGCATATTTTTCCCAACTTATTTAAACATTATAGAAACTTAAAATTTGAAAGACAGACATAAGAATGTTAAGGAGTGGTCAGATTATATACTTTTTTCACAGCTTTATAATATTTTCTACCTCATGTTATTAAAAGTCTTAATAATAAATATATGCATTAAAAATAGGTTCATAAGGCCTGGGTATGGTGGCACAGTCCTTTAATCCCAGCACACAGGAGGGAGAGGCGAGCATATCTCTGGGAGTTTGAGGTCAGTCTGTCAGCCTGATCTACCTAGCCAGAGTGACGCTACACAGTGAGATCCTGTCTCAACAAACAACAAAAATGTCTACCTGAGAAGGAATGGGGGGGTTGCATTTCAGCTTTTTTTTCTGTTTTTTGGGGGGGGGGTTGCACAAAGTTGGCTTAAATGCCTAGAGCTAAACTAGGGATTTGGAAGGTGTTAGACATATAACATACAGAATAAGTGCCTTTAAAATGTGTAAAGGATGAGGAGGGGGTAGTGTAAGACATGAAGAAGAGGTATCCTGGCCATCAGGGCCTGGTCTGGAACACAGATTTAGAAACGGCATATGTCCAGGTAAGTCATCAGGAGGGGCAAGATCTTTTTATTTTATTTTTTTTTAAAAAAAAACAGAGCTGGTTTTTCTATTTAGCTTTGAAGCCCTAGCTGGTCTGGAACTCAGTATGTAGACCAGGCTGGCCTTGCACTCAGAGATTCCACTTGCCTCTGCCTCTGTGCTGGGATTTTATGTATCACCAGATGGAATGAGTAGCAAGATCTTAAAAGTAACTTTATCTATGAGCAAGTTTGCTCAGGACGAGCTGTGATGAGAAGCTGTCTGTCTTCCATTTTTCCAATCGTGCCTGTTCACTGCTTCATTTCCTACTTTGTGTTATATTACTTTATATTTTATTTGCCAACCATGTTTTATTGGTCTCAATACACAAAACTGATTTGCATATTCACTTAACCTGACAAATACTTTTTACAGACTTGTTAAGAGGTTTGTGCCCTTGAGATACTTGAGAAAGAGACATAATACCCACATCTTTCAGCATTGTGCTTGGGCTCTTACTAGAGATGTAATTTGTAATGCAAATGCCATACACAAGAAGGCTTCAGGCTCTAACCAAGATGCTCAAAATATGCTGTGAAGCTGAACTCCCCTGTCTCTTTACCAAACAGCGCAACAGCCCCAGACACCTAATGTGTGCTGGCAAACAGCTCTTAATTTTACAGATTCATGACATTGCCAGAGCACTTCCACAGGTGTCATGTGATTTGCTATTCCCCACAATAGCCTTACCCCATGGTTTTTTCAGGGAGGAAACAGTATCTTTCATCTACTTGCCTGATCTTACCCCATGTTCATGGGTTATATTGATAATCCTCGATATTACCTAACTCTCAGAGCTGCTATGGATATTAAAGAGTTTAAGTTATGTAAATGAACTTTCTAGTCAATGAAGCCATGCTGATGTCACTGTTATTGAAACAATTTTTGTGTTAAAGTAAAATGCTCTACCCTCAAGAAACCATCATTAAGAACTGTTGTCTTAGTGGGACCATGTTTTGGATATTTTCAAAGCCATAGTTAACCTAGAATATTCAGACTGAAGAGAAGAAGAGAGGTTAGGGAGAAAAATCCAGGGCCCTGGGGACAGCAGATATGGTAGAAGTGAAGTGGGAGCTGCAGCTGCAAGAGGGAAAAGAAAACCACAAACAAAACCATCATGTGGAATGGGAAGGCCAGAACGAGTAACACATTCCCATAGTTCTGAAGAACCTGCCTGTGTAAGTCTGCAGGGGAAGTCTAAAGGTTTAATTAAGTGTAAGTTGTCAAAGATCAGTAGTGCATAGAATTTACCCACCCTATTAAAATGCTGCCTCACCTACCACATAAGGACTATCCCATGTTTTGTTTTCCTCTCAACAATGTCCATCTTCACTTTTAAGCCCAGTCTCCTTGAAATGGAGTGCATACTCTGTGAGATTATTGTATGTTCTCTTACTGCTCCAATGTGAAATAGTGCCTAATCCTCAGTGGGGAAAGAGTTAAATGATGAATGAAAGGAAGGGATTCAGCATGGCCTGATGCCTATGCCTTGTTACATACTGCTTCCTTTCTTTTAATATCTTTTAAGAATGGTGTCTGTTTCTTTTTGAATGGCTTTATGACTAGTGTAGGGGGATGGCAACTTGAGATTTCATGACCCAGCATGCCACATTGTTCCAGAGACCAGTTTGGGCTTCCAAGTTAATAATGGGTATCGTCAGACAACCTCACAGTTTTTCATGCTGAACATCTTGTGACTAAAAATTCACCATAGACTCAGCTCAGATGTAAGAGGTGAGACACCTTCTTCTCAAGACAAGAATACTTGGTTTTGGAAAGCATATTCATAGCAGTTTCTTCCGTGTTATTTTCTCTTTCCTTCCTGAGCACAGAACTCCAGAAACACACGTGCTTGGGGTAGGCAGCACCCTCAAGGTTTCTAGAACCGCCTCTTAACAAGTATGTACCCACCTTTAGTAGCGTTGGTCCCAGTTCCCTACTTGGCAAGCAGGCTAGCTTTGGGTCTCTTTTTGCCTTCTTCCAGCCATCTGAAGCCTCAGCATGTATGGACTCCTTCAGAGAAGGCCATTTCAGGATCGTTTTGTACATTTATGGTTAGTTGCTATTTGCAAGTGACAAGCTATAATTAATCCTCTGCTGAGCCTGGTTGCAGACCCTAATGGGGATCATTTTTGCTTGGAATTACAGAAAAGTCCTGCTTTTTTGTTTTTTAATCTCAACTCATGATATTTTACCATGATAACCTAATAATAGCTTGCAAGTTATGAGGGACCATGCCAAAAAGCCCCCTGGGCTCCAGAGGAGGGGGAAAAGAAAACAAACATAACATACAATTTCCTGGTAAATAATAGAACCCAAAAAAGCTATCTTCTCCTTGTGTGTATGAAGCATTGGATTTACATTTGTTAAGCAAAATGGAGGTTATCAAATATGGTCACATACTGACTTAGCATCTTTGGATCATGTGCTAGAGAAGGTGGCTGCATCATGCAAGGCATTTTATGGATTTCATTTCTTTTAGAATGAAGCAGGGGATAAGCAAGTCATATATAGGTTCTGGTTCATTCCTGGGAAGAGGCAGAATGCACATTCTGTGTGCTGGGGAGCTACAGTGGCATTCCAGCTGGCACTGTGCATAAATACCAAGCACCACCATGACTTCATGTTTACACTATGCAGTAGACCCCAAAGATAGGAAAATTCTTTTACAGCAACATGCAAAATGTACCTTTTAAATTCTCTTAGCATTGCATTTGCACTTGTTTCTAAAAATACCAAAGAGGCTAAATTCATTTTGTTGCGCATGCAGTGCCTGTCACATGGCAATAAAGCTATGTTTTCTTATAGACCAATGCTTCGTCTTAGGAATTTGGCAGTGATCTGGCATTCTGTATACAGGGAGATACGTCCATGGCTCCTGATCAATAGATCAAGACCTCTGTTCTCTCTCCTAATGGCTGTGATGGATTTGCATTGATCAGGGGACAACAGCAAGCAGCTAAAGGGTGACATTTTGGGGTCATGGATGAGAATAAGAAGCTGAAATGATAACACTGGCCTCCGTAATGCTGTGTTATGATCAACAACTGCAGTGGTCAGAGACATCAACTTTATATATAATTAAGCATCAGCAATAACCTAAAATTCCTCAGGGCTGAGTCTAGCTGTCATTAGACTGCGTGATTTTTACTCCTAGAAATCTATAAGATATGAGCTAAGATTATTACTTGAGAGAAGGTTTTGGGATTGTTTTAAAGACGTCCAAATCCACAGATGCATAAAACAACGAAGATGGAAAATACCAATGTATAGAGTTGTAAAGATCTTTAAAGATTTTTTAGGAAAAGATCATTTAGAAATCTTAAAGAATTCATGATAAATTTCAACCTTCTGTACTATGAGAGTAAGTATAATCACAATTAGAGAACTCAAATTTTTTTTCATTAAAATTTGTTCAATTTATACTGAGAAAAGGCAGAACTTCAGAGTGAGAAAGTGCCTTAGAGCTTGCTTGAGGATGGAGGAAGAAATCATGATGAACTGCAAATGGTTGTGAGGGTTCTTATTGGGGTGATTAAATACCCCCAAACAGGGTTAGAGTAATGAGAACATAACTCAGTGAATTTATTAAAAACATCAGTCCGACTATCCTCAGGCCTCTTGGGGTAAGTCTATAGCGCAGCTCTCTGCGCCGGGACTCCCTAAGCGACATTCACCCTTCCATCCCCCGCCTCGCCATTCTATACTCCTAGTTTGGGCCCTCTGCCATTCCTAGTCTCGGGGCCCCAGACACCTGGGGAGCCAGTGCTGCTTCCTGACCCTTTTCACCCGGACTGGCTTGGTGCCTTCCTTGGGCCCCAGGAGTACTGCCTCTGAACCCGGCCCTGCCCTCACCTCTCTCTGCTTCCCTGGTCCTGCAACACCTGCCAGCCTCTTTCTGGGGCTCCTAGGCTTACTTTGCCTCTC